>NC_059287.1:5516052-5518552 GCF_017591435.1 Portunus trituberculatus
AGGAAGAATAATGACATGTGACATTTATGTTTTAAACTGAAACAGGTCAATGATCACGTCCTATATGAAAATCTCTCTCTCTCTCTCTCTCTCTCTCTCTCTCTCTCTCTCTCTCTCTCTCTCTCTCTCTCTCTCTCTCATAGACGGTGTGAATCACTTTATAAACAATACCTTTGGAAACATGTGCTGATAATAATTCTAACAATATCCATCCATCCACAAAAAATAAACACACAAAACCACACGCTATTTTCACGCCCTGCGGAAAGGATAAAAATAAACCTTACCGAATATCATTACGAAAACCGAAATATAAAACTCTTACCGATGCAAGTTTTATCGGCGAAAAAAGACATAGACACAGAATAAGCGAAAATGTACGGTGGTGGTGCCTAGTAAGTTGTGGTGAAGAATTCTGGTGTGGCGGAGTGATAATACAAATACTAGGTAGCGATTCAATGTCTGATCAAAGAGGCGGACGTGTGCAGCGCTAAGTTATTTGATTTTCACGGATAATTTGCATAATGGATGAATTTGGCTAGATCATCATTAGGATCATTAATTTTCGAAGGTAAATTGTAAATAGTTTGTTTGTAAGACAATGGAATGATTTAGCTAAAAACTCTCTCTCTCTCTCTCTCTCTCTCTCTCTCTCTCTCTCTCTCTCTCTCTCTCTCTCTCTCTCTCGTTCCACAGTTATTTACATGTTTGGCAACGTTTCATTTATAAAACGTCGCTGACCACGATTAAATGTGTAGTCTCTCTGTAATTGAAATATGCATAACCGAACTGTATTCCCTTTTCGGTAATGACTAGAATGTGTTTTTATTGCCTGTGAATATTTTGCTTTTATGTCCCTGCCCTTTAGCACGGGTCGGCATCACTGGCGCATTTTGTCTTTTATTCCTAGGCTTTGTTGGTCGTCATCTTCCGTTTCCCTAGGCTGAGATGTTTGGCCCTTGAAAGCCCAGCGAGGATTAGTTTGTGAGTCACGCCTTGGTAGAGACTCATGCCGCCTCAGGAGCTCCCAGATGCAGTCGTCGGCGAAATAAACGTTGGTGGGAAGCATGACACACAGAAAGGTTTGGAGATGGATTTTTTGCTTGGAAAAGTGTAAGGAGGAAGAGTGAGAGCTCGGCAAGGGATTAAATTTATAGATAGCGTGCTGGAGGACATGAGATGAAGACTTAACATGGCGGACGTTGGGAAGATGAACAGAGATAGAGGTGGAGGCCAAGGATCGCCGAGGTCACACTGTTAAGGCAAGGTGCGAGAAGGAAGCACGCGTGTATTCTTCTGCAGTTCTTCAGCCATTTGACGGTAGCCGAAGAATAACTATTAGGTTTCTATAGGATTCATGAACTACGTTGTCAATATTTCCTCTTATGACTGACACTGGTCTACCATTATGTATTGTTTAGATTTTCCAGGTTCCCTTGACATGTAGAAGTGAGAAATACACTAATCTTCTCTTCCTCTTCAACTATTATTGCGTCAGTACTGCTTCCTTTCTTCTCAGTAAAACAAAACTAAAGAGAATGGAAATTATTATACCAGTCGAATATACACAGTGATGGTAATGTAATATGAAAGAAAAATATGAAAGGTAGGAATTTACAGAACTACTACGACCTCTTCCAATAAAATATCAACATTGTTATTAAATATTAATCCGGCAACGCTACCTTTGTACTTTACAATCTCAGAGAGAGAGAGAGAGAGAGAGAGAGAGAGAGAGAGAGAGAGAGAGAGAGAGAGAGAGAGAGAGAGAGAGAGAGAGAGAGAGAGAGAGAGAGAGAGAGAGAGAGATTAACGGTCAGACACGTGTACAACTAGAAATCTCGATGGAATGTATCTAGAACGAACATGACTGCATCAGCAAGAATAATATGTTTTCCTGTGGAAATAAAGCTAACAGTACAATCAGAAGACTAATATATCTACATTAAGGATATAATATTAGAACTAATCCTTATACATGTTAGTCTTTAGATTGTATTATTACCTTTATTAATAGACAGTCACAGTGATTATGGAGGTGTGTTTTAGTATTTCAGTAATTGCGGAAAGACTTTGTTGGATAGCCTCAAGCCCTCAGGCGATGAGAATACAAACAATGGACAGGTGCAGGAAACATTATCTTGTACGAGTATACTTTGTGCAGAGCAGCGCCTGTGTGGTGTGGTGCAGTGACTAGCGAGCCAAATCTACGAATCCGTACACCTCTGTTCGAAGCCTGGCTGTGGATATTAAAGCATAACTCGCCAAGCTGTTTACCCTTCCCTCGGACTGGTGGAAAAATAGCACCTGGGGAAACTTTGAAATGAACTGTGGAAGCCCAGACGTCAGAGCGGCTGTGTCTCAGGCGAGCCATGTCTCCCCTGAACAACATCCCCGGCCAGGACAGCACCCTTAAACATCACCCCTGGACATCACCACTAGCATCATCCAACACAGGGTCAGACTAATGAGACGCAAGTAAGTGCCGGGGTACAATGCA
>NC_059287.1:5523552-5531052 GCF_017591435.1 Portunus trituberculatus
GGTGCCACTAGTCTCTAAAGAAGTACTAGCCATCGTTACTGTAAGAGCACAAACTATCACTGGAAAATGAACGAGAGAATGGAGAACACTACATGGATGAAGAAGAGAGTAATGATAGTGGAGGACGAGGAGGAGGCGCCAATAGTGCCGGAAAGTGATACTGGAATAGCAAGAAGGGGAAGCTCAGGCCGTAGAGGAGCGTGAAGTGCCATCGACAGTGCCAAAGCAGGCAGAGATGCAGACGATTCTGATGGCTGGCCACAGCAATGAGAAAAGGAAACAAGTATGATGGAAGGGAAAGAGTTCAGGACGACCTTCCCCGAGCCAACGCTGGAAAAGGATGGTGAGGAGGAGAAAGTGACGGTGATGGAAAAAGACGATCTGGAAACAGGGAACGAACAGGCATTGGGACAGAGAGACGAGGAAAAACGTGACTTTGACGAGGAGAGAAAAGTGATGATAGTGGAAATGTCTGACGCCCTGCTTTTAATTCAGGAACACACACCGGAACAATAAAGTCTGAAGGTCCAACACAACTTGTAGAAAGAAAGTGTAAAAGTAACGAACAACAATGACTCTTGTTTCCTGGCTAGTGAAACTGTCGAGTGGGAATCTGCCAGCGCTGAGGAGCTGAGGAGTAAAGCAGCGACCGTTAAGCTGGAAGAACAATGCGAGGAAGAAGACGTCAGCATGTCTTCAGTCACCTTCATCGATCATCACCACACACACCAGCCAGAGAAGGATGAGGCTCCCCACCACACTGCAACAGATACACAGCCTGCAGCGAACTACCCGCCTCCATCATGGCAGTGTGCGCCGCCCTCCTACAACAGCTTCCTTCAGGTTCTTCGCCAAGATGTGCTGGACATGTGTCGCTGGACGGAAGGATCGGAGGCTGAGGCGCAGCGCAGAAGGTGCCATGTGGAAGACGTGAGGTACGCGGTGTTGCGCAGTGGCCCGCGCCGCATATTAGGTCACGGCAGTCTTGCTAACAGCCTGTGTTTGCCAGACAGCGATGTCCACCTCGCGCTTGAAATGTATCCATGATGTGTGCTTAATAATTATCTATTTATTTATCTATCTATGAATTGTGTCCTCGTCCTGTTGAAGTCTGCCCAGTCAGAATGAAATGTGATGTCCGTCGCCAGGCCACCACCATTCCACGTGCCCTTCAGTTAGTTTTCCTTGCTCCGTTTTCTTGTGTTGTATTTTCTTCAGCAGGCAGCTTCAGCACAGCACGATTGCTTTGTTATACACAGGACTTTCTTCCTCGTTATATCATTTCAATGTCAACACTACATCAATTCAATTGTATTTCAATATTATCTTTATTTCAAATCATCAGTTCTATATGTTGTGATGAATACTTCTTTTCCTTTTTAATGGTAAATATTTCTTTTTAATATGTTCTATTTACATGTTTAATATGTTTTCATGAGTTCATTGTGTTATTCCCTGTGTAAAACTGCTTCCACGTGTGAAATGTATACCAATATCCAATTTTCACCCTTAGTACTTCCTGTTATAGGCTTATTAGGCTTATCAGTTTCCCATATTTTCTACTAGATGTCTCTAGTGTGTGGCCTTTGTGCTTGGTTATAAAGTTTCATTGCCGCGCTCGGTAGGCAAAAAGAGACTCGGATCACCACCGCGTCAAGCTGCCTGCCCACCTCCCTCCATTGTCCTTTGCCCCTCACTTGAGTATTGTGAATGTTACATTCATTTTCGTCACGCCTCTGTGTTTGTAAAGAGAAGAGTGTTCCAATAAGTGAGCTCTGTTTGTAGTCCCATGTGTATTTCAAAGGTGTTTAGCCAAGTGCTAAAGTTTTGTGGTGAGTCTGTGTTGGTGAGGTGTTCGAGCTAGCTTCTGCCCATGTTCGTGACGATACCTTCCCGTACTGCATTTAATTTCTGTGAATTTTCCCCTTTTATCCCTCTCCTGATAAACATTAAGAGTGTGGTTATGATATTTCTGGTGTGGTTATGATATTTTTGTGTTCAATTCTCTCGTGTAACGGTGTGATAAGTCACCCTCCCCTCTTGTAAAACAGTGTCGGGAATCATTTCCCCGCGTCACGATGTCACGAATTGTTTTCTCTTATGCTTGGTTGGTTGTGGAATAATGATATATGTGTAGTGTGACATACTGGTGAGTGAAGTTCCATAACTCTCTACTCTCCATCGTGGATCTGTTTCCCCATAATCATTAATGTTATGTGATGGTTCCTTTGATAGGTTATCATTGGTAATTATGGTGCCTGTTAGTGAAGTTACCTTGGGTTAATATATGTACTATTTTTATGAGTTGCGTTTAGAATTCCTTCCCCTTTAATTTCTGGCACGTCTGAGTAGGTTATATATTAAGTCAGATGCTAATGTGAAGTTCCACTATGAACTCGGGCGTAACAATGTTTTCAGAAACATTTGGCAGATATCTATTATAATGCAGTTCACCTAGCGCTACTTGAAGGGTTTCTACTCTGCGTACTTCACCGTTCATCTTTCACTTCTCGTGCTCTATCTTGTTCATAATTCTCTTCCAAACATATCCCTCACCGCTTCTTTCCGTCATCTCTACGACCAGCAAGCACTTTCACAACGATCCTTCATTTAAACACTAGTGGTGGAGATAATCCTGTTCTGCTTCATCATTTCTTCAAATGTGTGATTGTGTGATGTAAGACACAAACGTGGCTTTCTGAGCTGAGAAAATGTATTTTGTATATTTAGAACTTGTCGGTGACTCATGTTTCTAGTGAGATGATGACTGCTTCTTCATTCAGCCCTAAAGCATTTAAGTATATGTACCTTATTTATTTATTTGAATATAATTATTCATAGTTCTGCGCTAATTCCCTCTATATCTTTAGCTTAGCTCATGAACCCATTCACTCAGTAGATCTTTCCAACCAGCTGCTTTTATGACTCATTTTGGTACAGCGGAGCATTTGCGTGCTAAAGCCCACGCTGCCACATTGCTAATGAGGCCCTTGAGGTACTTACTTCTGCTAATTGGATTCAAAACGGTCAATTATCTGTTGATAGACCCAGACTTATCTTGGAGTCCCACTATTATATTCCCTTGCCCATTCCTCGTGAACATTGCATTGCTTCATCACGTGATTTTAAACCGGATGGCTCTCTTCTGGACTTGACTATTAAAATGATCAAACGGTTGCAAGAGCCTTGGAGATTCTGTTGGTGTTCTTCAGTTGCTTGCACAGTCATTGTGTTCCGTCTCTAAGGCGGCTCCCATCCAAACCTCTCTCTTTGGCCCTATTAGCGCTTGACCTTGTGTCATCATAACCACCTCCCCCTACCTTGCGTATATCTATAGATAAACTGCAAGAAAACGATCCATACACACTTACTCCCGCTCTATAATTCTCACATTTATAAGATTTCTTAAATACAATCTTTGATTACTCAGGAGATCGATTCACATCCCCGTCATTCACAACTCACTGCAATTCAAGGTTTACTGGATGCGCCTTCTCTACCTTCTCAGACTCAGTGGCAGGAGCATCTTCCCACCGATGGTGGAGAGATGCTTTAAATTTAACGATACTATTTTTCATTGTACGTTAGATAGTGCAGACCAGAGAAGTAGCCCTTTAAGAACCAGCATGTGCTGTTGTTTGTTCTTTCTTTATGTTCTCTGTGTTCCTTTTCTTTTTAATAATTATTGTCTTTCTCTTTCGATTCCTCTTTCTGCTACCCCTCGTCTTCCTCGTACCTCTCCAGTTCTTGTTTCTCCTCCTCACGCCATGAACCAAAGACGGGAACACAAATTCGTTAAGGGAGCAGCAAATTCCCTCATCTATGCAGCTAATTGGGTCTATTGCATTCCTGCGCTCCTCAGGTACCAATCAATTGGCCACAGGCTTCATTTCGTGCTCGGAAAGGCTTCGCGCTCCCTGGAGTGAAGGCTGCACTAGGAAGGCTCTTGCTCTCCACTCCGTGACCTCTGGAGGTAATCCATCGACCTCTATTGAGGAGAGCAGGAAGCGAGTGGAGGAAGCGCTCCACATGATGAAAGAGAAAATCCACCGCACAGCCTGGAGGCAAAAACACAGTTTTCATCTGATGTTACTCCGTGGATGTTTGTTGATATACTCAGTCAGTGACCTGTCATTAGTTTCTGGTGAACAAAAACAATAACATTTAAAATGCACCCGTGCAGTCATGCACTCAGACAATAAAGTGCGAGGGAGCTCACTAGAGCACGCATGCGTGCACATGAAAACACACACACACACACACACACACACACACACACACACACACACACACACACACACACACACACACACACACACACACACACACACACACACACACACACACACACACACACACACACACACACACACACACACACACACACACACACACACACACACACACACACACACACACACACACACACACACCTGAAAGGATCATGAACATTAAATACATTAAGTCAAAAGGGGGACATTTCATCACCAGCCTTTAATATCCAAGCGTACAAGTAATTACATACAAACACTTCCATTCTTTTTTTCTGGATACAAGTGTCACATCCTGAATTGCATTTAATTCTAAATGTCATAAGTATGATTACCATACGCGTTAATTAATTACTTATACACAATATAAAATAAAATATCTTTGTAACGAATATCACACATTTATTTGATTAATCTCAATATTTTTAACTTCAGAAAAAAATGTTTGTGTTCTTAACTTGATCTTTCAAATAGTTTTACATTCATTTTTCAGAAAACACTTAAAAAAGCAAAAGGTCTTGCTCTCGGTTTGTTACTGTTATTATGTGTTGACGGAGGTAAGGGATATGAGCAAGATGCAAAGAAAGAGGAAAAAACACTCGTCATACTAGAAAGAATTGTGAAAATCTTTGTAAGGAACCTTCAAGATGGAGTAGGAAGAAAAAAGAAGTGAGAATGTGCACAGCATCTTTATCATCCGCACCTCCACGAGCCCGCTGTGCTGTGTCTGCAAACGCTGCTCTTTTAAAATCCAAACACACATGGGCTACTCACACTTAAGCTCAGGATGTGTGTGTGTGTGTGTGTGTGTGTGTGTGTGTGTGTGTGTGTGTGTGTGTGTGTGTGTGTAATTCACTGTTTGATCTGCTGCAGTCTCTGTCGAGACAGCCAGACGTTACCCTACGGAACGAGCTCAGAGCTCATTATTTCCGATTTTCGGATAGGTCTGAGACCAGGCACACACCACACACCGGGACAACAAGGTCACAACTCCTCGATTTACATCCCGTACCTACTCACTGCTAGGTGAACAGTGGCTACACGTGAAAGGAAACACACCCAAATATCTCCACCCGGCCGGGGAATCGAACCCCGGTCCTCTGGCTTGTGAAGCCAGTGCTCTAACCACTGAGCTACCGGGCCGTGTGTGTGTGTGTGTGTGTGTGTGTGTGTGTGTGTGTGTGTGTGTTACAAAATAGATATAACAACCACTGCTGACTCTCTTCATAACCAAGAACATATTAGAAACAATAAGAAACAAGCCATCGAACTGCATAACACATTTCTTAACTCACTAATAACCATGAAGTTTCCTACTAAATGTAAAGAAAAACAACGATGCTCCCCTTGCACTTCTCCCTTCATGTGAATCTATTTCGTCTCGGGGTACCCATTATTAGGGAAGATAATGACATAGCAGGCTGGCGGGAGGTAAGGAGCACTGGGAAATGTGAGGAAAATGGAGCCCGTGAAGGAGAAAGAGTGAGATGCAATGGGAAGAGGATGTTGAGGGGGACAAGATGAAGAGCGGTGAGGGAACAGACAGGGGGAAGTAGAGAGGGGAAGGAGGGAGACGCCAGGGCATCGTAATTTACCCTAATTGTCACCGTATTCATTTTGTCTTTGGTTCCATTACGACTGTCGGTGTGATAGTTAATACACGAGAGATAATTGTACGTAGCTATTCCCTGACTTTTTGGTTTATAATTGGTCCGGCCTGGACTAATGGAAGGGAGAAGGAGAAGGAGGAGCAAAAGGACGAGCAGGAGGACGCTAAGGAAAAGGAAGGATGAAAGGATAGAGGAAGGCGAAAAGAGGAGGAAAGAAGGCGTGGCAATCACTAGGGATCAGAGCATGAATTAATTCCAACAGCGGGTGGGACATTCAGCTCTGATTGGATTGGGTAGTCAGCCCGGCAGAACCTCCGTCCCACAGACTCTCCCGACCCATCACTCGCCGCTCTCATGCACCAAGGATAGCCCTGCACTCAATAACTGACTTTTCCGCCGTTCAGATGGATAACTAGGCACACATGTTGACAGGTCCTGGCAGCCGTACAGATTAAGGTAAAGTGTTGCCCCAAATAACAGACTGAGATTGAGAAAGGAGTTGGCTGTTTGAAATAAAAGTTTCTTCCTCGTTATCAAATCTTCAAGGTCTGGCTGAACAACAACTTCCCTTTGTCTGTGTGTCTGTTCCTCCGGCTACGTGTGCCTGTCTTGTCTATCAGTTTGCCAATTTGTCTAGCCATGTGTCAGTCTCTCTCTCTCTCTCTCTCTCTCTCTCTCTCTCTCTCTCTCTCTCTCTCTCTCTCTCTCTCTCTCTCTCTCTCTCTCATTCATTACGGCCACACCAGCATAAGGGACACACAATATCGTCCTGTCATCACCGGTGCTCTTAACATCCACTTTGGTCGCCTCGATAAAGACTGTCATATGGAGCGTCTTTACTTTCCTCTCACGCCCAAGCCCCTTCTCCCCTTCGTGGTGCATTATTAGGGTCGAAAATGTGGAGGACGAAACGGTGAAAAAATTGAGAATAAAGGATGAAAACTATATATACATAACTGTAAACCAGAAAATTGATTGGTACTAAACATTATATATAATGGAGAAAATAGAAAAATAAAATGTATACTAAGATGAAAGCCGAATATTCCTTTCCATTTCGTTCTCACACTAAGTGAAATAGACTGCAAGGAAAAAAAGAAAAGGAGGAATAGAAAGAAATAATAATCACACATAGAGTTAGAACTTACACACACACACACACACACACACACACACACACACACACACACACACACACACACAATGATGACAGTGATATCCCTCTCAAACCCAACAACAAAGAAAACTCACTATCATCGCAATTGTAATTCAAATGATTCTTCCAATGAAATATGAATGCAGTAGATACCTGATAATGGCAGCGCTTGTATCATATCTAGAGGAGGAGGAGAAACACGGGGAAATACGATAACAAAGAGAGAGACAGAGAGAGAGAGAGAGAGAGAGAGAGAGAGAGAGAGAGAGAGAGAGAGAGAGAGAGAACAGTTTATTTGAGAGGAAGAAGGTGAAGATGTACGAAAAGGAAGCAGACTATGATTGGATAATAAAGAAAACGAGTGGAAGGAGCGAGGAGTGACGGAAACACGAAGCGCATGATTAAAAAAAAAATCGAAAGAAAAAATACAAAACATTGGAATACAACGAGAAAAAAAAAAAAA
>NC_059287.1:5536052-5558552 GCF_017591435.1 Portunus trituberculatus
TTAATGTCATTTATTTCAAATATTAGTATACGCTGGTTGGTTCATAATTAAAACACACATACGCACATACACAAACACACACACACACACACACACACACACACACACACACACACACACACACACACACACACACACACACACACACACACACACACACACACACCACGTATATAATAATTATGAGGCTTCGTTGACATTAGCTGAAAGAATATGTAGTTTCAGATCTTTGTCGAAAAGAAAAAACATGTTTAGATAACAGGAAGAAACTTAAACCTTTTGCTACACACGACTTGACTTTCTTGTTTTTCTTTTCTTTTTTGTACAGTGAGTTCGTAAGTTGGTGCGGCAAGAGAGCGGACTATCATACGAGCAGTTTTACTTGTTCCTTTTCTTTTTTTCGGACGGTTTCTTTGTAAGAGAGGGCAGAACTTACAGAAGAATGGCAGTAGGGACAACAGCACTCTCATAGATGAACAACGGCTGACCTACTAGGAAAAGTCCCCGGTCCGGAGATGTTTGTGGTATTCAAAGCAAGTAAGCTATGCATGTGGTGGATAAATATTTGCTTCACTGGAATCTCTACACACAGTCCAATTAAGTTATTTCATTTGCAAACAGAGAGGACGTGTGAAGTAAGCCTTAAGATTCATGGTTAGGAGTATTGAAAGTATGTCCCCCAAAAACAGTCTTTCTTATTCGATGTTTTCCTTGTTTTTTCAGGTACGTTTGCTTAGAATAATCCTCCGTCACATATTTCTCCTCTTCCTTGCATAATTTTCCCCGAATGCCATGTAGTTAACAGATTAACCTCATTATCTAACATTAAATACAAAGGATAGTAAAAGCGAAGGACGAGGATGAGAAAGAGGAGGATAGAGAGGAGAAAGAGAAGAAGGAAAAGGAAGAAGAGAAGGAGGAGGAAGAGGAGAAGGAGAAAGAGGATGATTAGGACAAAAATGTTGGAAGAGAAAGACACAAGTTTCCGGTCTATTAGCATGGAACCTATACAAGTTAGTGAAGAGAAGAAGGGAAGTAGAAAGCGGTAGAAGAGACGTTTGTTCCAATAATTAGGTAAGTGAGCACCATAATCGTCCTTCATCTGGCCATTAAGGCGCGTTAATCAGGCGGCACCTCAGGGAATAGCGAGGCCTGGAAATTTTTCAGATTTTTTGGAATATCGTGAAGGATACGGACTATTAGGTAAGGTGGGAGACGGCAGCTGTCTCCATGGTATCAGGTATTCAGTCGTTGCTCCCCCAGTGTTAGATATCGATATTCAAAGAAGAGGGAAAACCGTCACATTTCATTTCCCAGCACAAGAAAATACTTCAAAATGCAATAATCCACATTATCTCGGCCGTCGGACAGTGGCAAGCCACGGGATGGGGAAGGGTGAGGCCAAGGACTCTATCTAGTAGGAGGACGATCTCCTTCATTGAACGAGCTGGTCACCACGCAACCGCAGCGCTGCCGAGTGATCAGGAATAAAAACTACGACGCCGCACGGAAAAACGTTGCGAGAGATGTAATTTGTCGGCTCACGCAGCTTGTTATCCGCATATACATTTTAACAATGAACTGTTCAAGTCATTAAAGTGGAATAATAATTTGTCCTTTTCTACTTTTCCTAAGGATTGTAAATGTAGGGGTAATGGTTATACAGGCTTGGAAGCTCCTTACTCTGTATCTGAGGTTTGTGTCATTAGTATTGTGCTGCAGCGTAAGTTACAAGTTACCCAGCAGAATTTTTTTTTTTTTTTTTTTTTTTTTTGCTACGTCTGGTAAACACACCCTGAGGTTGTCTCCGGACACAAGCGTCTCAAGACCGCACTAATAAACGGATATTGATCCTCCTACTCGGTGTCCATCAAGACCATGCTTCGCTTGAGATTGAAGGTTCTTCAGCCTCTCTTCGTAGTAGAACGCTGCCTTGTGTAATGGTCCACCGTACTGGGGTGCTGGCGCAGTAAAGTTCATGTCCTTTCTATCATGGGTAATGAGCTATGAGAGCCCGGTACTGCTTCTTGGCAAAAGGTAATAAATCTTTCACGCGTCTCTGCTGTCTCCTCGGTCTGAAAACAATTGTCGTCGCCTGTGCTACAGTATTATGTTTTGTCTCACTCACACAAATCAATCACTGTTTCTCATCGTTCCATCAGTTTAATAATTTCGTGTGATCGATGTTGATTAATTCTTGAAAACAGGTACATTTGTCCGACATCTCTCATTCGCTCCATGTCGAAAAAAGAAGTAATGAAAATTGCCCTCATGTTCATGTTCCCCATGTTGAGAGGATTCTGGAATCACACACGCACACACACACACACACACACACACACACACACACACACACACACACACACACACACACACACATTTGGGTGTGTTTCCTTTCACGTGTAGCCCCTGTTCACCTAGTAGTGAGTAGGTACGGGATGTAAATCGAGGAGTTGTGACCTTGTTGTCCCGGTGTGTGGTGTGCCTGGTCTCAGGCCTATCCGAAGATCGGAAATAATGAACTCTGAGCTCGTTCCGTAGGGTAACGTCTGGCTGTCTCGTCAGAGACTGCAGCAGATCAAACAGTGAAACACACACACACACACACACACACACACGCACACGCACACGCACACGCACACACACACACACATCACTGGATATGACAAAGTACTATTCATCTTTCCCCTTTCATAACCTAGCATAACCTGAAGCCTTAGCAAAGGGTGCCACCAGCGAGGAAAAGTCAGACGGGCAACTCTCGCTGGCCAAACAAGGCTGACTGTGTGTATATCATTAATTCATATGTTCAATAATAATTGGTCGCATCGATGAAGGATGGGACCAAACAGTGACGCCGCACGCGCATGTGTGTGTGTGTGTGTGTGTGTGTGTGTGTGTGTGTGTGTGTGTGTGTGTGTGTGTGTGTGTGTGTGTGTGTGTGTGTGTGTGTGTGTGTGTGTGTTTAAGTACGTAAGTAATTCAGTATTTTTTTTTTGCAATCATATTACAAACATAACATTTAATTACAATATATACATGCATATACAATATACCTACATGTACTTCAACTAGCTCGGTCTGGACATCCGCAGCATTTTGGAGACATTTTTTTTATTTACCTATTTCAAAGTTGCAGTGCTTACCCAAAAATAAGATAATAACAATTGGCAATGATGACAAACACAATGATAATAACAATGACAATAATACACTGATAGCAACAATGATAAAGAAAAATAGACTTGATAAAGATTGTTGATAATATTAACAGAAATAAGACAAATAATAACATTTTGACAAGGAAAAACAATAACAATTACAACAACGACTGATGACAGACACAACTTTTCATTACCATAGAAAGTGATGATATATAGAACAATGAATAAATGACTTACATTGCAATAATCTTTAAATAATACCTTGTAAACTTAAAATTTTTGCAATGAGAAAGTTTTTATTTATACTTAAAATCCAGACAAATTGCCACTTTTAACGAAGCCTGCAAAGGTCAAACATGTGTGTGTGTGTGTGTGTGTGTGTGTGTGTGTGTGTGTGTGTGTGTGTGTGTGTGTGTGTGTGTGTGTGTGTGTGTGTGTGTGTGTGTGTGTGTGTGTGTGTGTGTGTGTGTGTGTGTGTGCGTGTGTGTATGTGTTAGCGGTGATGATAGTTCAATGGTGCAGTAGTTCTATCATCAGAAACTGGTCTTGAATTAACACATAAAGTACAAACTTAAATACTTAAATACTAGATCTTCCTAATGTTGTACAAAAGAATACGTCAATATCACCATCAATAATAAGAATTGTTTAAAAATAAAGGCAATATAAAAACCAAGGAACATTCAAAGACACCCAAAGTAAAAGGATAGGACATGAGAGACAAAAATGAACACCAGAAACATTCGTATATGTGTCATTAATACTCAGCTACAAAATGCAAACAGCACAGAAAAGATGATGATAAGTAGGAGGAGGAGGAGGAGGAGGAGGAGGAGGAGGAGGAGGAGGAGGAGGAGGAATACGAAGAGGAGGAAGAGGAGAAGGAAGAAGAGGTCACGAGACACGAAGAAGGCGACAGGGTGACGAAGAGCAAGGACTTCTGGAGAATCAAAGGGAAGGAAGCTGGCTATACTGTAATGTACCTGTGACGGACTGCGAGACTGACGTGAGCAGGTGGTGGTGGTGGTGCCTTTACAGTGAGCGAGGTGTTGGAGCGCCATCTTTTAATACAATCAGGCCATACGTTAACAAATATTTCATGACAGTGAGGACATTTTTCACTTCGAGATGTCGCGTGTAGATGACATGGGAAGAGTGCAATAAAGGCGAGCCAGCGTGGTATGATCAACGCCACACCATCCACACTTGTCTGATAATGTTTGAAGCATCTAACCGCTTCAATACTGCGACACATATTTACCTTGAGGTTTGTGTACGATTAGACCATTTTATTGACAATGGAAAAGGTGTATGGAGGTCAGAAAATTCACGGTCCAGAGTCTTCACTATTTCAGTTCCCTACACAAGTTTCTGAAGCTGTATAAAATCACTAAATAGTAAGCATGGTATTGAAAGGGGTTAATTTAGTCGCTTTTCAACCTTCGTGACTCTTGGGGTGAGAGGCAGGAGAGAAAGCTGAAGCAAACATATAGTGACGATAAGTCTGGAAGCCTCTCTGTAATGACGAGGTGGTTATTGGGTGTGATATGTCGATACAAGCCACGAGCAGTGTAGATGACAGGAAGTTGCTATGGAGGTGGACGTCAGGTAGGTGTGCAGGACAGGGGGGGTGTAGTGTTCCTCAGACACGTCATCCTCGCTGATTACTAGGTCAGCTTGAATGTCAGCGAGCGTGGGAATCCCGGAGTATCCCATATTGCCTTAACGCTGTGGCATATGTTGGATCGCTGATATCTCCCTAAGGCGTGCAATGATGTGATATTGACGTACACACGCCCCACTCTCCTCGTGTTTTTTATTGGAAGACGGGAAGCTAGCCAAGGGGGACAAAAAATATAACAAAAAGGGCCACTTGATTACCAGTTCTCTAAAAGGTTAGTAGAGTTAGCCAAGAGTCTGGGACAAATGTCTTGAAACCTCCCTCTTAAAAGGAGTCAAGTCGTAGAAAGATGGAAATATAGAAGCAGGCAGTTCAGGTGCAGGCGGAAGAAAACTTGGAGAGAAGGAATTTGCTCAGGCGTATAGAAAGCTTTTCGTAAGTCACAAAAATATCAGATGTCCTTACGTCAAAATACTAAAAACTTGGTCTTACTGTCGATTTCCGCCAGGAGTGGGTGAGCGGATAAATTGTTGGAGTGTTGGAGAAGGAGCGAGTCAAGAGAAGTTTAAAATTTATAGGCTCTTTCAAAAACAGTTTAATCGCATTGTAATTTTGACCCATGTGTTCGCGACAGCATGAACACAATGCCAGGTCACTGTGCTTATCTTTTGCAGGGTAGTGTTAGGTAATTCTCTCTCTCTCTCTCTCTCTCTCTCTCTCTCTCTCTCTCTCTCTCTCTCTCTCTCTCTCTCTCTCTCTCTCTCTCTCTCTCTCTCTCTCTCTCTCTCTCTCTCTCTCTCTCTCTCTCTCTCTCTCTCTCTCTCTCTCTCTCTCTCTCTCTCTCTCTCTCTCTCTCTCAGCCCCTATCAAAATCACAGGTAGTTACAAAATATCAAAAGAAAAAAAAAACGTTAAGGATCCATCAATCACTTTCCAGGTGCAAAATGTAAGACTTAACCCTTTGCACGAGAGAGAGAGAGAGAGAGAGAGAGAGAGAGAGAGAGAGAGAGAGAGAGAGAGAGAGAGAGAGAGAGAGAGAGAGAGAGAGAGAGAGAGAGAGAGAGAGAGAGAGAGAGAGAGAGAGAGAGAGAGAGAGAGAGAGAGAGAGAGAGAGAGAGAGAGAGAGAGAGAGAGAGAGAGATACAGTAATCTCATACTATCCGAGGTAAAGTTTGAGGTCGTTCCGGAGCGTTCCTTCGCCTGCCATTCCAGGTTCTCTCAGCCGCAAGACGTTGAGTTCCAGCATCGCAGCCAGAACAGGAAAGAAAACCGCGGTGAAGATGCCCCAAGTTCCAGTACATCGGTCATGAAGGGACGAGATGAGGCGGAGACGGTGAGGAGGAAGAGAACAAGGAGTGAGGGTGAGGAACAGAGTAAAGGGATAAGTCGGAGTAGGAGAAGCGAAAAGAAAGGAGAGAAGGCAGCGGTATAGATTAGTTTCAAAGCTGCGTGACAAGATGTAACAGAGAGAGAGAGAGAGAGAGAGAGAGAGTAATTACATGAATGAAGCATGTGAAAGGAAATGCGTACAGAGAAGTGGAAAAGGAAGTGTAAAGGAAGGCAAAATAAGTGGTAAGAATCAGTAAAGTTTCTATATTGAACTCTTCACCGAAAAAGAACACTTACAAGGATAACATTTTGATTGTCTAACCGATTACAAAAATTAAAACTAATTTCAGAGAAGCGTTACCTGCAGCGTTACACTTAAGGATTACGTAAAAAGTTAAAACTCATAAAGATAATCCAGAATATTTCAACATTTTCAAATCTTCCATCTTTTGAAACTCATGCTCTTCTGTTGGAAATCATAAAAAGAATGTCTTTCATGTTGACAAAATCTTTCAATAAAAAATGTCAAAATCTTTCCAGAACAAACTCTTCCTTAAATTTTTGCCACCTACTTGTGGCTCAGAAATTTCCAACAACTTCTGTTCCTAATTTTTCCCTCCATTTTCTTCAACCACTCATGTAATTTATCACTAAAGATAAACTTTTCGCTCAAATCTTTGCTAAAACTAAACTTAGAATTATTGAGGGGCTGCTTCTTCCTCTCTTCCGCCCTCCAACTTTTTTTTTCATTGTTTTTACTAAATCTTTCTCTGGTAATCTCTGGAACTTTCTGGCTGCCACTGTATTCCCATGCTCCTATGATTTGATCCCATTCTTTTCATATAAGAGGAGAAAGCTGGTCAAGCGCAAAAAAAAAAAAAAATTTAAACAAAAGGTCCATTTAGTCGCCAGTCTCCTTGCAGGTTCGAGAGAGTTAGCCAAAAGAAAGGGATAAGTGTCTTGAAACCTCCCTCTTAAATGAAGTCAAGTCATAGGATGTTGGAAATATAGAAGGAGGCAGGGAGTTCCAGAGTTTACCAGAGATGAATGATTGAGAGTAGCGGTTAACTCAATCATTCATTTCAAGACATTTACCCCTTTCTTCTGGCTAACTCTTTCACTCCTGCACGGAGACTGTCAACTAAGTGGGCATTTTTCGTTTACTCTTTTATTGTCCTTGGCCACTTTTTCCTTCATAAATAATAAAAGTTTCTTCCTAATGATGATTATATGCCTTCGCTGAACTTTCTCTTCGGAAGGCTTATGGACCTGATGGCATGCCTTATAATGTTCTGCATTAGCGTAGTTTTGTATTTCCACATAGCCATGGTAAGACTTTTATAGGGATGTCTGTAAGAATTCACCTTTCCTTCTTGCTAGAATTTGCCATGTCCCTAAAAAAGGTGACTATTCTAATCCCTCAAACTATCACGCTATTGCTTTAATTTCTTGCCTTTCTAAGGTTTTTGATTTAGTCCTGAACACATTCTTAATTAAACATCTATCACCACATAACTTTGTATCTGATTGCCATATGGGTTCCTTCTCGGCCGCTCTACTGGTGATTCTCTCATTCTCTCTCTCTCTCTCTCTCTCTCTCTCTCTCTCTCTCTCTCTCTCTCTCTCTCTCCGCCGCAGTGTTACATCTCTTGCCGTTTTTTATCACTTTTTTGACGCTAACTCTCTTCTAATCTTGTAACTGTATGCCTTTCGTCTTCCCATGGCCTGGCAGCACAAGACCTTTCTTTCACCCCTATTCTGTCTTCCTTAGCTCTCTTTAATACTGAGACGCATTTTTACCTGATATTTGGGTATGATTAGACGATTTTATTTGCATTATAAAGGATCTATGGATGTCTAAAGACTAAAGAGCAGTCATTACTATTTTAATAATAAGCTGAATAAATATAAAAACTGAAAGGGTTAATGTCTATCTTTGAACATCGACGGTTTACCATTTACTAACAATCTAAGGTGAAAACTTTCATATCTATATCTTTATTTATCTTCAATTGCCGTACTCACGATAAAGTCTCTCCTAGTGTTGGTAACTGCATTTCTCTATCCTACCCAGCGGCCTCAATATACAAGACTTTCTACTTTGTCCCACCCTTTTCTGTCCAAGTCCCTAATGCAGCAGTGCACCAGTATTCTCAAATTTTCATGGCGGTAACAGGTGAACTCTGGAATTCTCTTTCGGCTTCTGTATTTCCTTCTGCTTCTGGCTTCAACTATTTCGTGGGAGAAGGATTCAAGACACTTCGACCAATTATTATCAGTTACCTTTTCTGTTCTGCTCTCTTCTCGGATTAACATTTGAAGGAGAAGGAGAAGGAGAAGGAGAAGGAGAAGGAGAAGGAGAAGGAGAAGGAGAAGGAGATGGAGATGGAGATGGAGATGGAGATGGAGAAAAGAGAAGAAGAATAAGAAGAAAAAGCAGAGGAGAGGAGAGAGGAGAGGAGAGGAGAGGAGAGGAGAGGAGAGGAGGAGAGAGAGGAGAGGAGAGGAGAGGAGAGGAGAGGAGAGGAGAGGAGAGAGGAGAGGAGAGGAGAGGAGAGAGGAGAGGAGAGGAGGGAGAGGAGGGAGAGAGAGGAGAGGAGAGGAGAGAGAGAGGAGAGGAGAGGAGAGAGAGGAGAGGAGAGGAGAGGAGAGGAGAGGAGAGGAGAGGAGAGGAGAGGAGAGGAGAGGAGAGGAGAGGAGAGGAGAGGAGAGGAGGAGAGGAGAGGAGGAGGAGAGGAGAGAGAGAGAGAGAGAAGAGAGAGAAGAGAGAGAAGAGAGAGAAGAGAAGAGAAGAGAGAGAGAAGAGAGAGAGAAGAGAAGAGAAGAGAGAAGAGAAGAGAAGAGAAGAGAAGAGAAGAAGAGAAGAGAAGAGAAGAGAAGAGAAGAGAAGAGAAGAGAAGAGAAGAGAAGAGAAGAGAGAGAGAAGAGAAGAGAAGAGAAGAAGAGAAGAGAAGAGAGATGAAGAGGAAAAGATGAAGAGGAAGAGGAAGAGGAGGAAGAAGAAGAAGAAGACGACGACGAAGACGATGACGATGACGAAGAAGAGGAAGAGGAAGAAGAAGAAGAAGAAGAAGAAGAAGAAGAAGAAGGAAAAAAGAAGAAGGAGGTAATGACAATGATGATGAACAAGAAAAAAAGAAAAAAACTAAAAAAAACTAACAAAAACGAAAAAAAAAGAAAAGAAGAAATTAGAAACAAAACTGATACAAGAATTCCATCAACACAAAACAAAGTATTCCAACACTCCTGAGTCTCCTGGTGCTGACGTCACTCTCGGCCTTTCAAATACAATCAGTACATGCCGCTAGATTGTGGGAAACTGAATAATCTTCACCTCATATCCAATATCAGTGTATGCATGGAAAGCACGCACGATACATCACGAATTGGGAGGAAGGAAGTTATTACAAGGACAAAGGCCAAAGGAGACAAGATTCGCTTTTTAATGTGTTTTGATCTCCATAACAAGTCATACATAATACAGCACGGGTTACATTATCGATACAGAGAGAGAGAGAGAGAGAGAGAGAGAGAGAGAGAGAGTGATCGTCCATTTCCTGCTTCCTGTCTCCTTCTGTGGTGCACGGATACAACTGATTACTATTGTCAATTTAAATAACTGCGACATATTTGTACCGAGAAGCCACTCTTTTTCCTTCCGTGTTTTGCTCCGTCCCTCAACCCCCTCCCTCGCCTCCCTATTGCCTACTAAAGAAAGATAGGTGGATGGTAGAGAAGAGTGCATAGGTGTGTAGTTTATAGACAATTCACCGATGTACCAGTTTGCCGATACCTTCCATAGACAATAAGTGCTTTTTAGACCTACACGGATACAGGTAATCAGGGCCAATGGTATTTCCGTCCCCCTATATTTTGTGCAGCGTTGTGGAGTGGCTGGATGAAACTATTGAGTGTTGGAGACGTTGAACACTACAATGTTTGTCTGCCACACTCAGCAAAATCAGACGTGAAGTGTTATTTGCTGCCTTTCAGTTTAGTTTTAATTGGATTATTCCTGGGATACGTAAAGTGATAAATAGAACCGAACAGGGATGACGTTTGACTGAAATCTATTGAGAGAGAGAGAGAGAGAGAGAGAGAGAGAGAGAGAGAGAGAGAGAGAGAGAGAGAGAGAGAGAGAGAGAGAGAGCTGAGGGGAGCGGAAGGAAGATTAAAGAGAGTAAGTATCTGACTGAGTAGGAAGGAAAAAAATGTGTCATAGGGGATGTGTTATGTAAGGAGATGTTAGTAAGATGAAACATTATTCTGGTTAGATGATGCAAGCTGTCAATATGATGAGGTCGAGGAGGGGATAGGAGGCAGCTATGCGCATATGTAAAAAAAATATATTAAGAGAAATAGGGTGACACTTAGGCCGTGAATGTTAAGAAATTAGTGTTCTTGATCCTCCACAAATACTGTATTGAGAGACCTTAGTGTTATGACATGGCAATTAAACACGATTTTGGTTTTGTCTATTTTAAGATAGATGCAACACGTCTCTCTCTCTCTCTCTCTCTCTCTCTCTCTCTCTCTCTCTCTCTCTCTCTCTCTCTCTCTCTCTCTCTCTGCCCTCGTTCCACCATAGTGAAGCACCGGTAAGGAAGATAAAGAAACAAACAAAACGGGAAGAGAAGGAATAAGAGAAGGAAAGCCTCCCGCCACACCAACTCCCACACACTCATTCCTTCGCTCCCGCTCTCCCACTGTGGCCTCGTTATGTCGTCCCTTCTGTTCAACGTAAAGCAGCATATTTTTAATCTGAATCCGTTATGTCGCCTGAATTTATTGTTTACGCTGTTTGTGTTTACCGGCGTATTTGTTTCCACCAGAATCCACACGTTTAGGAGGAAGCGTCACCAATCCTGTGTTTCCTTGTCTGATTTCACAAATGCGTGTTCTCGTAAAGTTCGCATCAGCAATTCAGCACTATGGTTACAGTACCACCACTGCTACTACTACGTTACTACTACTATCGTTATTACCAGCACCACCGTCACCACCACCACCGACAATAACAAGCAAAATAACAACAATAATAAAACCACAGCAACGACAACAACATTAGCAGCAGTAACAGGGTTTCAAATATCTACATCAGTAAGAGCTTGATCTCAGAATTTTCGTGTTTAATACCGTATTTGGCAGAGAAATCTCGTTCTGATTAAAGGAAACGCTAATGTATTTAGTCTAAAAAGGTGTATAAGACCATTCTCCATGTCTTTGCTTACCTGTGACATCAACTTTTTAGTCGTGACTTCAGAGATTAACTTTAACATATTATTAACAAAAATTAAGCTTAAAGGAAGGAAAAGGCTCTCCAATAAGATCCTAAATACTTTTATAAAATGCATATTATCACTTGCATTTTTATTTCCTCATGCATAGTTGATCATAGTCAGTATTGGTAGCCTGACTGCTGTCATTATTCATATTTCTCCTTGGGATCCATATCTGATATATGTGTAAGAGGATTATTGTATATTATAACTACTTTTTTATGTGAAATATAGACAACGGTAATGAATAACCAAAATTAATCTGCTTTTTCACACTCCAGTCATTAAATCAGTATACAGCATAACGTACCATTGTATACATGTTCTCAGGCTGGCAAGAAACTTACTTTGATAAATAAAGCCTGCAGAGGGAAATGCGCCAATAGCGTTACCTCGCTTAGTGGTGAAGAGACTCACAGGGACACGGGACAGTTCATTGGCAGCACTGCGACACCACTCTTAGTGATGAAAATAATCGCGTCATGTCAGCACACCACCCCAACTGTCAATCCTGCTCACTAAGCACCATACACTCGCTCAGGAAGGGACACAAGGACTACAGGCTGGAAGGACGGGATGGAGGATGAAAGGGCACGTGTGTGTGTGTGTGTGTGTGTGTGTGTGTGTGTGTGTGTGTACGGCTGCACCAATCACAGCAAGGGATCACGCGTTAATAAGCCAAGCTGAGCGAGATCACCATCAACAAGACATGCCTGCAAAACTCTCATCCTCGACGCGATAGTCAAATCCAGCAATAAAACTGTTCTTACTTCAAAATACGCTCGTCATTTTCACAAGGGAAGTGAGTGTATTAGAATTATCATTTATGCATGCCTGACACTACCAGTCTCGATGATTCCATGGTTCATCATTGATTACTTACTTACTTACCTACTTACTTACTTACTTACTGTGTGTGTGTGTGTGTGTGTGTGTGTGTGTGTGTGTGTGTGTGTGTGTGTGTGTGTGTGTGTGTGTGTGTGTGTGTGTGTGTGTGTGTGTGTATGTGCATGTGTGTGTGTGTGTGTGTGTGTGTGTGTGTGTGTGTGTGTGTGTGTGTGTGTGTGTGTGTGTGTGTGTGTGTGTGTGTGTGTGTGTGTGTGTGTGTGTGTGTACATGTGCATGTGTGTGTGTGTGTGTACATGTGCATGTGTGTGTGTACATGTTGTTACGGCCCGCCCGTAACATGCATTACTACCATCACCTCCTCTGCTTGTTACCTCGTTCGCCACCTCTCCGCCTCCCTTCCACGTCATCGTCTCGTGAACCTGCCACGCCACCGTCTCGTGAACCTTCCACGTCACCGTTTCATGAAGCCCGGCTACTGTCCCGAAGTTGGATTCACGCGGCCCCTTTCGACTCAACCGAAAGTGTTGAGCCAGCTCTTGGTTTTCTGGATTGGCAGTTGAGATGCAAGCCTCAACCAGTGAACACAACGCCTCTTGGTTCTGCCGTGGGATCAACCATCACCCAGCATTTCACCACTGCGACACCGCATAAGTATCACTTCCCTCGTCCGTGTTTTCCACATTGCCTCTATATAGGATTAGGATTATTGTTAGGTATTAAGTTGGGTTCTTTATTGTTGTATTTATTACTGTGTTATATGTATATGTGTATGTCATTTTCCTGTGTTTCATGTTATATATCTGTGTTTCATGTTTCTTGTTATATATGTGTCAATTTCATTATGGGTTATTAAAGTAGCTTTTAAAGTGACCCCTTTGCATTTCCTCACCAGTTGAACCTGCAGTGTTTTTTTTATTGTTATTGTTCACCGGCTCTCCGATGCCAATCTTACCAGTTTAACCGGTGAACGTAACAATTGGCGACCGTGACAGGACCATTATAACCCATGTTCAGTGTTCCATTTTTCCAGTGACTTTTTTCTGTGATTGCTTGTGTTTCTGTGGTGTTGTGACTCTGATGTGTTTTTTTCTGTGACTTACTCTGCGTGTGGTTTAAATTTACCTTTGTGCGTTCAAGTGGCTCCTTTTGGGTTAAACGTGCTTCGTGACTTTCATTGGTATCGCATAGCAGTGGTAGAGCAGGAAACCAGGTAGAAAGGCGTGTTCACCGATAGCACTTATCTCTATTTTTGCACATAGGCAGGTGTGTAATAAGTGTTATCCAAGTGTTGGGATCATCATATGTTCATGCGAACCCTCAATGCCCTCACTTCGCGGATCATTTTTCTCGCTAGTTAGAATCGGCCATTTTAACTAGTCTCTCAGACTAATCCGCCTCCTTATCAATAACAAGTCTCAGTACAATTCGCTCCTCACTCTCAAGTCTCGTAACTAGAGTAATCCGGATCCCTCTTAATGCCGTAACTCTCTAGTTTACCCCTCATTAGTGATTGTACTCATAAGTGTTTACTTAAGTATAATCTAGGTAATTTCAAGGTTGCCTTTATTATCACTCTGCCAAGTTCCTCACTTAAGTAATTCGCTTATCATTTTTTTTGTTGTGGTTTAACATCTATTTAATATGGCTTCCGCTCAGTTTAACGTTGAAGATTTTGTGCCGACCCTTCTCTGGAACAACTTAAATATGCTAATATAAAGAAGGACCAATGGAAAGCCATCGCTAAACATTTTGATGTTCCCATCACGTCTCAGATGACTAAAGAGGTCATTAAGAATGTAGTTGTTGAACATCTAGTGCAAGAAGGTCAGTTGCTAGGAAATGCCATAGAAGAGTTAACTCCCATGTCAGCCTCTACGAGGACTATAATACACAGTCCCCAGGAAGAACAGGATAAGAGTAGGATAAGTCAATGGGAAATTGAGAAGCTTAAACTAGAATACCGGATGCATGAAAAACAAATGCAACTACAGGAAAAACAAATGCAACTACAGGCAGAAAAAGAAGATAAAGATAAAGAGAGAATTTCAGTTACAACTTAGAAGGCAGGAGAAAGAGTTAGAAATTCAGGAGTTAGCCCTACGAAATGACGCTAAGTTTAGAGGGGAAGAAATAGATATAAAGAAACAGTTAGCAAGCTTTAATCCTGCTACAGCTGCTCCGCTAGTTCCCCCTTTTGATGAATCTGATGTTGACGGGTCATTTCGCGCTTTTGAGAGCATTGCTCATAGGAATAAATGGCCCAAGGATCAGTGGGTGTCTCTCCTTGTCCCTAAGCTAGTAGGAAAAGCTTATAGGGTATACAACGGCCTTAGTGATGAGGTAGAATATGAAGAGATCAAAGGTAACATTCTAGACGCCTACTCTATCACTTCTGATGGATACAGACAGCAGTTTCGAAAGTATGTGAAACCAGAGTCTCACACCTATGTTGAATTCGCTAGTGAGAAACTAAGACAATTTAAGAAATGGTTAGCCGCCCTTAACATTACCACCTTTTCGGAGTTGCTCAATCTAATGGTCCTGGAAGAATGGAAGAACAAGTTACCATTTAATATTCTGAGGCATGTGGAAGAACGGGAGAGAGTGATCTTATGTCTGCCGCTAAAGTGGCTGATGCGTTTGCTTTGTTGATGGGATCCCTGGGTAGTAGAGGTCGTGGTTCACTGTCTAATGTTAGGTCCTCCTTTGGGGAAGGTTTTGGGGGCGCGGGTGGTAAGCCAACCGGATTCTCGCCAAATGCATATAATTCCCCCTGGTGTACATACTGTAAGAAGCCAGGTCACACGATCCAGAAATGTAGACACCCAAATTGCAAGGGTTCTCAACGTCAATTTTCTTTTGTGGCCCCTAGACCTAACACATTTGAGAACAAGAAACCAGTGGCCCTAGCTAACCCTGTCAACTCTCCTCTAGAACTTTATGACTCGTACATGTATCAAGGTAAAGTGTCCTGACTGATGGTAAAGACAAGGCAATAAATATCAAGGTTCTGCGTGATACAGGTGCTGCCCAATCCATCTTAAGGGAAGATGTCATCCCTAACATCAAACAGGCTTTCACTGGGGAGAAGGTGATCCTTACAGGTCTCGAATCACAGCTCTCCTATCCCTTGGCTAATATTAGCTTACAGTGCCCGTTCATTTCAGGAGAGGTTGAGGTAGCCATTAAACCTGGTGAACTGCCAGTACCGGGGTACATCTTGTACTGGGTAATGATCTTGCGGGTAACTTGGCTGTTCCAAACTTAATTGTTCTTGATTCTCCCTTAACAGAAAGTCCCACTAAGACCCTGGACGAAACATCCCTCACTTCTTCCCAGTGTGTGCAGTCACCAGGTCTCAGTCCAAGTCCCCTGCCCTTTCATCACCTCCTCCACCAATGATTGCCTCTACTGACAACTTGTATAATGACATCATTTCAAAGGAGAATTTGATTAATGCTCAGGAACAGGATCTCACTTTGGCTAAGATCAGACATGTGGCCAGTGAGACAAAGGATATGTCTAAATTGCCTTGTTTTTATTATCAGGAAGGAGTCCTGATGCGTGCCTACAGACCTCCTGAACTGAAACAACTAGACACCTGGTCAGAAACACATCAAGTTGTCATCCCTTGTCTGTAAGACCAGCCATTATAGAACTAGCTCATGATGGATTGTCAGGTCATCTAGGCATCCAAAAAACCTACAAGAAGGCTCTTCAACATTTTTTTGGCCAGGAATGAAAAAGGATGTGTCACACTATGTAAAACATGTCACATATGTCAAGTTGTGGGTAAGCCTAACGAACGCCTTGTGCCAGCTCCTCTGACGCCTATTCCAGTTCAGACGGAGCCCTTCGAAAAGATCATACTAGACTGCGTAGGGCCCTTACCCAAAACCAAACGAGGGAATCAGTATTTGTTAACCCTCATGGATCCCACTACCAGGTACCCTGAAGCATTCCCTCTTAAGAACATCACATCAAAGACCATTGTAAAACATCTAATACATTTTTTCACCTCGGTAGGAATTCCAAAACAAATTCAGTCTGACAAGGGTAGCAATTTCACTAGCCATTTTTTCCAACAGATAGTGAATGAGCTAAACATCGACCATGTTACCTCCTCGGCTTACCACCCCAATCCCAAGGCTGTCTGGAGCGGTTTCACCAAACATTAAAATCCATGATGAAGAAGTATTGCTTGGAGCATCAAGGAGACTGGGATGAAAGTATTTCTTTCCTTCTCTTCGCTTTAAGAGAATCTCCTCAAGATTCTTTAGGTTACTCCCTTTTGAATTACTCTATGGTAGACAGATCAGGGGGCCTCTCAAAATATTAAAGGATCAATGGTTTACTCAAAATACTCCTTCAAGCCCCAGTGTGTCTGACTACATCAGTAACCTTAAGAATAAAATCAGTGAAGTCAGATCTTTTGCTAAATCAAACTTCCTCAAATCTCAAACTAAAATGCAACAGAATTCTCTTCCCAAATCTGTCATGAGAAGTTTCAAACCAGGAGACAAGGTTTTACTTTTCTCCCCACTCCAGGCAATGCTCTTCACAGTAAGTTCATGGGACCTTATGTTGTGGCTCAAAAACTAAGTCCATTAAATTATGTGGTCCACACTCCTGACCGTCGTAAGGATTCCCAACTTGTTCATATTAATCTAATGAAACCTTACCACTCCAGAGAACCAGAGGACGACTTGTCTCGCGCTGTACCTGTATGTCTGATAGGAAGGAGTCTGGTCCTGTGCCCCCGAGGAAGAGTCCGACATCGAATTCCTCTTCTCGTCACCTAAAGGACGCCCCTCAAACAGCCAAATCATGTCCAACCTTGATGAGGTGTTTCTTTCCTTAACACCTTCACAACAGTCTGATCTTAAAAGTTATTGCCAGACTCCTACCCATTGCCCTTGATAGAGGACCTTATAGATAGTATAGGAGTAGCCAAATTTGTAACCACTATAGACTTGCTTAAAGGTTACTACCAGATTCCCCTCTCGGACGAGGCCCAAATAATATCCGCCTTCATCACTCCTTCGGACTATACCAATACCAGTGATGCCCTTTGCGTGTCTAATGCTCCCGCCACCTTCCAGAGGGCTATAAATTACATAACTCAGGACTTGGAGGGCAACATCTACTTCACCGACCTGTTCCTGGGCGGCACCTTCCTCACCTACGGCACGGAGGTCATCAACTTCCCTGACATGGACCCCGAGAAGCGCATCGATCCCATGACACGCATCTTCCCCAGAGTCACCAAGTGCACCTTCAGGAAGTTCGGCCCTTCGGGAACCATCGAGACCCACGACACCATGTGTGTGCTGGCGGTTAACATCATCAACGAGAAGATCTACATTTTCATCTGGTTCTGGCTGGTCTCTCTCACCACCATCACCGCTGTCTGGCTCGTGTATCGCCTCCTCGTCATCGTCTCCTCCGATGTGCGCTTCAAGCTTCTGCAGGTTCTTCCTTTGCGAGGTGCTGTGTCTGGTGGTGGGGGTGGACAACATCATCGCCGACGCCTTATCAAGATCTCCCGTCTCACCTCCTTCATGAGCCCATTACGGAGGTCTTAGGGGGGAGGAAATGTTACAGCCCGCCCGTAACATGCATTACTACCATCACCTCCTCCGCTTGTTACCTCGTTCGCCACCTCTCCGCCTCCCTTCCACGTCACCGTCTCGTGAACCTTCCACGCCACCGTCTCGTGAACCTTCCACGTCACCGTTTCATGAAGCCCGGCTACTGTCCCGAAGTTGGATTCACGCGGCCCTTTCGACTCAACCGAAAGTGTTGAGCCAGCTCTTGGTTTTCTGGATTGGCAGTTGAGATCCAAGCCTCAACCAGTGAACACAACGCCTCTTGGTTCTGCCGTGGGATCAACCATCACCCAGCATTTCACCACTGCGACACCGCATAAGTATCACTTCCCTCGTCCGTGTTTTCCACATTGCCTCTATATAGGATTAGGATTATTGTTAGGTATTAAGTTGGGTTCTTTATTGTTGTATTTATTACTGTGTTATATGTATATGTGTATGTCATTTTCCTGTGTTTCATGTTATATATCTGTGTTTCATGTTTCTTGTTATATATGTGTCAATTTCATTATGGGTTATTAAAGTAGCTTTTAAAGTGACCCCTTTTGCATTTCCTCACCAGTTGAACCTGCAGTGTTTTTTTATTGTTATTGTTCACCGGCTCTCCGATGCCAATCTTACCAGTTTAACCGGTGAACGTAACATGTGTGTGTGTGTGTGTGTGTGTGTGTGTGTGTGTGTGTGTGTGTGTGTGTGTGTGTGTGTGTGTGTGTGTGTGTGTGTGTGTGTGTGTGTGTGTGTGTGTGTGTGTGTGTGTGTGTGTGTGTGTGTGTGTGTGTGTGTGTGTGTGTGTGTGTGTGTGTGTGTGTGTGTGTGTGTGTGTGTGTGTGTGTGTGTGTGTATATATATATATATATATATATATATATATATATATATATATATATATATATATATATATATATATATATATATATATATATATGTATGTATGTATATATATGACAAATAACTAAAGTGCAAAATATAGCGAGTTACTGCACGTAATTTTGTAGAACGCTACATTTAACAAACTGTGTGTACACAAATAAGAATTTATTACAAAATGGTGTTAGCTACAAGTTTCATATTGCTTTCAACATTTATTTGAAACATAATTTTCATGACGTCCCTCATGCCAGTAGCTGAAGCAACACAAAGTACATGAGAACTTCACCACACTGCACCACGCCACCAGCTCACCATCACTCTTTCAAGACACACCACTAATACTTTTCACGCCTCCGTAACAATTATCTACATTTCTGACTCAACAAAACAGAATTTTTTTTCTTCCCCGAAAATACGAACCATGTTTTCTTCTGCTTCACAGGCAAAGGCCATATGTTTTCTTCCTCCTCGACTAAGGCATTCACCCTCTCCCCTCCCCATCCCACACACTCCATCACCCTGTCAAGCCTCGCCCCATTCCTCACACCTCCGCCTTGCCAGCCTCACCTTACTTCCACCTGGATGCTCCTCCCCTGCTTTCCTCACATCTCCAGCGCACATCTTTGGCTTCCCTTGTCTTTTTCTTTTGTTTGCTACTTTTGCATTCTTCAGGAGAAGTTGCCCTGTACAAAGCAGTAACTGGTGATAAACAACAGGCTGGACGACAAAAATAATAATCATTGTAATAACAGTGATAATGATGGCATTAAAAAAAATAATAAAAAAAAAAAAAATAATAATAATAATAATAATAATAATAATAATAACAAAGATGATGATAATAATAATAATATTGATAATAATAATAGCAATAGCAATAATAATAATATTAAAAGCAACAACAACAACAACAACATTGATAATAATAATAATAATAATCTTTTACCTTGACATTCGTTAGAAAAGCGTAGATTGTAACGATCTGCAAGATGTATGCCAGACATAACACACGCAGCAAGTTAACCCCTTCACTACTGGGAAACATTTCTACCACGAGCTTTGGGCATGATTACACGATTTTATTGACATTAGGAAGCGTTTATGGATGTCAGAAGGTTAATGGCCTGAATCTTCACTAAATCAATCCCCATATAAGTTGTTGAAGATGTAAAATATCATCAAACCGGAAGCAGAATAATTATGGAAACGTGTCATTGTACTGAACAGATTAACGGCTCTTCATCAGCATAGGAATGGAAGTATCGGGCTCAGGTTTGATATCAATGAGAGAAAGGAAATGGTTCTCAAATGAGTTGACAGATGACTGAAATGCACTTAAAAGATTAGGTAAATGTATGGATAAGGGCAACATAAGCATTATGTATTGTAGAGGATACGCTACATTCATTATTTATGCTTTGTTGATTATGGAAGCTGTAATCGAAATGTTTCCACACAAAAGAGGGAAAACATTTTGTCTGCTCGTAATGGATTCTTTTCCTCAACAGTTTCGTAATGGAAAACAAAATATAACGCTGAGAACACTGGGCGTGAATATCGTTTCTCTGCTGTTTCTGCGTGGACTGGCCGGTGCTGCACTTCCCTCAGGGCAAACTTTCATGGGAAAACAATACACACTCGTTCTTTTACTGCCAAACTAAGCCAAAGTTCTTATCTGAAGTATCGAGTAATTTCCTCTTCTGCAAGCATCTCCATCAGTGGCAGACTTTGAATCTGCCCACGGCTTGGTCCTGATATCCGTGCTGCTAAGTGTGTGCACAGCACGAGGGTCCCACTCTTACCGCCGCTGTCTGTTTTCAGCCTGGCAGGACCTCCGCCACATACATTCCCTGGCCTCTTACACCTTAACCAGACAGCAGATAAACCTCTTCCCGTACACACATACACACACACACACACACACACACACACACACACACACACACACACACACACACACACACACACACACACACGAATAAAAATGACATTATTCATCTTTACCATCAATAACAAACACGCTCTATTGCTGGTTTAGGAGTGGGCAGCAAGGAACTCAATATTCTGTGGTGTATGTATGCACCTCATGCGATAAATTGATGCATTTGACGGCCACGCAGGTTGCCTCCAGTCACGCGCTTGGCACTCCCTGGCGAGGAAAAAGAGCCTCATTGCACTCCTAGAGATCTCTAGATACGTGATGTTTGTCGGGGAAAGGTGCCTATGAACCACTCACTCTATTAGTAATCATGTGGTGTAGGAGACCGTAGGGCCTTTTCTTTTTTTATTTGTTGGGGATTGAAAGAGGAGAAAGGATATCATACTATAGAAACACACACACACACACACACACACACACACACACACACACACACACACACACACACACACACACACACACACACACACACACGGTGTGTGGTGTGTGCCTGGTCTCAGACCTATCCGAAGATCGGAAACAATGAGCTCTGAGCTCGTTCCGTAGGGTAACGTCTGGCTGTCTCGTCAGAGACTGCAGCAGATCAAACAGTGAATTACACACACACACACACAAACACACAAACAAACATACACACACGAGAAGGAAGAGAAAAAAGTAGAACAAGTTTAACTGAAAATGATAAAGGCAAGAGACTAAAAATTATGTATACAAACATAGACGGGGTTTTATCAAGTAAATTAGAATTAAGAGATTACATAAAGAAAAAAATTCGGATATTGTATGCCTGGCTGAAACAAAACTAAATGAGGCAATCAAAATAGACTTGGATAATAGGTATAATGTATGGAGAAGAGACAGAGGGGGTAAAGGAGGTGGAGGAGTCATGATAATGTTAAGGAAGGAGATAGTGATAAACCAAGTGGAATGTGAGAAGGAAAAGCAGAAGTACTGTATGTTAAGATGCATATTGATAAAAAAGAGTTAACAATCATTGTAACATATGTGCCACCAAAACCAAATTCATGGACCAATCAAGAATATAAAGACATGATAGATGACACAATAAGGAGTCTAACGAGAATCATTAAAGAAAAGAGAAAAGTGATATTAGTAGGAGATTTTAACTGTAAAGAAGTGGACTGGGAAAATTATGAAAGTGATATGGGGGAAGAAGCCTGGGGAGAATAATTCCTGAACCTAATGATAGACAATATGATGGGCCAGAGAGTAAAGGAATGCAAAAGATTCAGAGGAAACGACGAGACGGCAAGATTGGACCTAGTTTTTACAAGGGGTATACATATGAATGATGATATAAGATATAAGTGCCCATTGGGAAAGAGTGACCATGTAATATTAGAAATGGATATAGAAGAGGGAAAGGAAGATAGAGACGATTCATACAAAGGAGACCGATTAAATTACAGAAAGGCTGATATTGAGAATCTCAAGAACTATCTTAAAAACGTAAACTGGGAGGAGATGGAAAACTCAGAGAGGGTACAAGAGAAATATAACTTATTTTTGGAAATATACAAAACAGGAGTCAGGGAATATGTCCCGAAATATAGACCTAAAGAAGAAGGAAAGAAAGATTGGTTTAATGCAAGGTGTGCTAGGGCAAAGGAGAAAAGAGATGGAGCATGGAAAAGGTGGAGGAGAAATAGAAATCCAGTAAATAAGGAAAACTTCAAGGCAGCGATAAATGAATATGTTAAGGTGAGGAAGGAATAGGAAAAGAACTTTGAAAAGGACATTGTCGAAAAATGTAAGGAACAACCAAAATTGTTCTACAGATTCATAAATGGAAAAATAATGCCAAAAGAAACAATAGAAA
>NC_059287.1:5566052-5601052 GCF_017591435.1 Portunus trituberculatus
CATGATATAGTCTTGATCTGCGGGTAAAGGTGATGAGAAGTAGATTTCCCTTGCTTTACCCACTCCTCTCATTCCAGCGAGCCGTCAGATCTAGCGAAAGAAGCACCTGCCTCGGAGCGACTAATGACAGCGATTGATAACGAGACAAAACGGAACAGGACAGATGAAGGAGGGACGCATCAAGTGAGTCAGTGATATAAAGCCATTGATAAAAAAAGGTTCAGATTATTTATTTACGAAATAATTCAAAAGGAAGGAAGGACTGATATACTCCATCGCTATTATCATTACTATCATCATATTCTTGTTATAGTAAAGTGTTTGCTTTCCCGTAAGCGTAAACATGCTGGAAAAAGGGAAAAAAAAATCTTTGGGTAGGAAAAAGTAGTGGTCACAATTTCATCGTTTTTTTTGAGGTGACGATCTCTTCTAATTCCTTAATTCACATTCAAAAGAAAAATATATTTCTTCAACATCCTTTACTGACGCGCGCGCGCGCGTGCACACACACACACACACACACACACACACACACACACACACACACACACACACACACACACACATACATACAAACACACACATCAGATGCTGCCTCAATCCACCTGAAAGGCTTTAATCAACAGTACATGAGCGGAATTCTAGGATGTAAGGTAAAAGAAGGCCAGCAGTGGAAAAGATGAAGAAAAGGGTCGAGTATTGCAGATAGAGAAATCACATATGAGGAGGTGTTAGAAAAGAAAATAATGGAGATTTTCTAATTGTACCCAACACTTCAGGAGCGTAGAAAGTGGGAAATGAAGCTTACAGGATACCAAGACTGAAGCTCGTGGACGTTTTATGTTATTTATGTGTGTTCATTATGTACCCTCTCTGGACTGTTATTCACGTTTGTTTCAAGGCAGCCTCAGAAACTGCACAAACATTCCAGAAACAACCAAACTCATTACCTGCACCGACAAAGATACTCATACACACACACACACACACACACACACACACACACACACACACACACACACACACACACACACACACTAACTCCCCGGAACACACGCGTTTAATGATTCCTCTACGACGTCTTTCAAGTGAACTCAGCATGTACCGCTCTTACAAACAGACACACACACGCACACGCACACACGCACACACACACAGCCACAAAGAGAGAGAGAGAGAGAGAGAGAGAGAGAGAGAGAGAGAGAGAGAGAGAGAGAGAGAGAGAGAGAGTAGGGAGATGTTGCTCCTGCAGGGTCGGTAGTAGGAACGAGCACCCCTTTTGTGAAACTTGTTGGGTGTTGAGTTTACAAGTATTCCATTCGCTCCCAGACGCCTCTTCACTATATGCCTGCTGCTCCTACTCATCGTGTTCCAGTAGAGGTTTCTTTCAAACGTTCCTAATCTCATCTCTTCCAATTTCGTTTCCAGTGTCAATGTTGTAAAATGTATTGCTGTGCTTCCTCCTCTTTCTCCTCCTCCTCCTCCTCCTCCTCCTCCTCCTCCTCCTCCTCCTCCTCCTCCTCTTCCTCCTCCTCCTCTTCCTCCTCCTCCTCTACCTCCTCCTCCTACTCGTCCTTTTCCTTCTCCGCCTGCTTCATTTTCTCTTCTGCGCGCGTGTGAGTAATACTCTCGCCTGGGTACTGTTATTCACTTTCAAAGATGTTCTGTGTTGCTGTCCGTATGTGTTGTGCAGGGTGAAAGAAAAGCGCGCGAGCACGCCCACACACACACACACACACACACACACACACACACACACACACATCCGGTAGCTCAGTGATTAGAGCGCTGGCTTCACAAGCCAGAGGACCGGGGTTCGATTCTCCGGCCGGGTGGTGATATTTGGGTGTCTCTCCTTTCACGTGTAGCCCCTGTTCACCTAGCAGTGAGTAGGTACGGGATGTAAATCGAGGAGTTGTGATCTTGTTGTCTCGGTGTGTGGTGTGTGCCTGGTCTCAGGCCTATCCGAAGATCGGAAATAATGAGCTCTGAGCTCGTTCCGTAGGGTAACGTCTGGTTGTCTCGTCAGAGACTGCAGCAGATCATACAGTGAAATACACACACACACACACACACACACACACACACACACACACACACACACACACCGTGTAGTCTAGTGGTTAGCACGCACTGCCCGCAACCAAGAGGGTCCGGGTTCGAGTCCCAGGAAGCGGTGAGGCAAATGGACAAGCCTCTTAATGTGTAGAACCTGTTCACCTAGTGGTAAATAGGTACGGAATGTAACTTGAAGGGTTGTGGCCTTGCTTTCCCGTTGTGTGGAGTGTGTTGTGGTCTCAGTCCTACCCGAAGATCGGTCTATGAGCTCTGAGCTCGCTCCGTAATGGGGAAGGCTGGCTGGGTGAGCAGCAGAAGACCGTGGTGAATTACACACACACACACACACACACACACACACACACACACACACACACACACACACAATTCTAATAAACCGCATATTATTATTTTCATTATTATTACACACACACACACACACACACACAGAGAGAGAGAGAGAGAGAGAGAGAGAGAGAGAGAGAGAGAGAGAGAGAGAGAGAGAGAGAGAGAGAGAGAGAGAGAGAGAGAGAGAGAGAGAGAGAGAGAGAGAGAGAGAGAGAGAGAGAGAGAGAGAGAGAGAGAGAGAGAGAGAGAGAGAGAGAGAGAGAGAGAGAGAGAGAGAGAGAGAGAGAGAGAGAGAGAGAGAGTCTAGATCAACGGATGTATTATTTTCACAATTTTTGAACTAGAGAAACACCTCACAGCACATCAAAAATATAAAAATTAGTTAATAGAAGAATAGTAGAAGCAGGATTGGGTTTGATATGAGTACAGTTACATTGCAACACACACACACACACACACACACACACACACACACACACAGAAAATGAGTGAGTGTGTAGTAGCGATGGGTGGGTTGGTGAAGCAGTAAAGCGAGTGAGTGTGTCGTCAGATGAATGAGTGGGTGAATAATATACAAGTACTCGCTCTCCCTCACACTCTCCGACCCTCCCTGTATCCTCTTCCAGCGTCACCGCAGCTCACAACCACTGGAATGGTAGAAACAAACATTCAAAAGTACAAAACACAACGAAACTAAACAAAAACACGCTAGAAATCTTCGTCTCCCAGATAAAAACGCATTTTTTTACTGTCACTCGCTCTCCCTCACTCTCCCCAGTCTACCTGTACCCTCCCCCAGCTTTCCGTCTCTCTCACAACGAAAGGAAGACATAAAACACACACACAAAACAACTCACAAACAGACAAAAACAAAATAAAAATTAGAAAAAGTTTCACGTATGTTTTACCTCAAGGTGGGATCACGCCGCCTCTCCCCCCGCCCAGCCACACCCCACCCGGAACACGTGATCATGTCTTACCAGTGAGGTGGCTTGCTTATGTACATACTTCGATGCATTCGAGAATTAACCCCTCGCAAAAATGTAGCTAGACTGTAGTGCTTTATATATTCTGACTTGTCACGCACCTTAAGTAATACCCTGAATGTAAGAAGTATTTCAAGCCTTAGTAATATTAAAGACTTTTCCAAAAGAACACATTTAAACATTATTGGAATAAACGTAATAGAAAAAAAAATCTTAAGCCTGACTTTTTAGTAATAAAAACAAAAAATTAAGATCATATTTATACAACTTCAAAAGTCAGCTAATAGGTGAAATATAAAAAGATATATATAAGACGTCTTTCTACTACTTATACTCCTGTAAATCACTATTAAAGTCTACATATTGAACTCAGTAGACAAAGAAAAACTTTAAACACCTGGAGTGATCTTCAAGCAGTAAAGTCTTACCCAGCAATTGAAATAAAAAAATGTACAGGAGTACTAATATAAATAACAGAAAAAAACAACACTTACGTATTTCTACATAGACAACCTCAAAATCGACATATTTCCATTACCACACATACAGAAAACATTTAAAAATCACTAAATATTTCTAGAAACAATTAAACTCTACTTAAAGGCCAAAACATACTGAGTAAAGAAAATCGAAATACTATTGGAAACGGGCCAGACCATTATGGAGGCGGGGAAAAACCAAAAATGGCCGTCACTCCTTACTTATTATTTGGCGTTATTTTGAATGTCTCAGTTGAAGGTGAGTGGAAGGATGCAGCAATACTAGACCAAACTGACAAAAGATAATAGGAAACTCTAAAATTAAATTAAATTAAATTAAATTTTTTCCTTTTACGGTAAACTGAGCATTTATTAATCATTGTTTTGTATCTTTTAGAAAATTCTGAATTTAAATACGTACATACAATTTAAACTAACTAAGTTATTTTCTTATCAAAGTTCATAAAAAAATGATATCCAAACGAAATGAATAATGTATGAGTATGAATGCATCTATTTTCCTCCTGCATTTAAACAAGACAGTGAAGAAAACATTTAGGGACGCGGTGGCGAGCAGACGGGCGTGTAGGTGTGGAGCAGAGGCCACCAGGTGAGATGGGAGAATGGGTCGTGTCGATATGGGCGGACGGGGGCGCTGGATGATGTGGAGGGTAGGCAGGAGGCAGTGGAGGGTCACAATGGAGGGTTAGATGGAGAGGCAGGCAGGTGGATGGTATAATGGCACGGCTGGCTGAACACAGGACCACACAGAGTTTGGTGCAGGCTGTGGAGGCTGGACGTGAATGCATTAATTGTTGTCTCCCTCCTCGGCCAGCAGGCACACTACTTCCGCCCAGTAAATGCATGTTCCTCTTTGTGTGTGTGTGTGTGTGTGTGTGTGTGTGTGTGTGTGTGTGTGTGTGTGTGTGTGTGTGTGTGTGTGTGTGTGTGTGTGTGTGTGTGTGTGTGTGTGTGTGTGTGTGTGTGTGTGTGTGTGTGTGTGTGTGTGTGTGTGTGATTTTGTGCCTCTGTTGATTGTGAACAGGACATGAGGGAAAATACAAACTAGTAGAATGATGTGGAGAACGAGGACGAGCAAAATTAAACCAGCGTGAGAACGAGAAGAAGGAAATGGAGCAAGGGTGAGGCTGAGAAGGGAACACATGGTCTATCGGCTGCCTTGAATTCTATCCTATTTCCTTTCAACTTCGATTTCAAGCTGAGAGAAACCTAAGAGCAGCGTTAAGTCGAAGTGCAAGACATAACTGGAGAGAGAGAGAGAGAGAGAGAGAGAGAGAGAGAGAGAGAGAGAGAGAGAGAGAGAGAGAGAGAGAGAGAGAGAGAGAGAGAGAGAGAGAGAGAGAGAGAGAGAGAGAGAGAGAGAGAGAGAGAGAGAGAGAGAGAGAGAGATTAAAAAAAAGCAATGAGGAGCACCTTCGGGGTTTGGAAAGAAAGGCAGCTGGTATAATTTGGTTAAACATACAGCGTGGATCGTGCCGCTATGAATGAAATTTTCCACATCCCTTTCAGGAGCCTTTTGTGTGTCTGTCTGCGAGGCATTCAGGGAGCGATATCCCCTGAGAGTCTTCCACTGTGTCCGCTACTTCGACTGTAAGAATCCACGGCAGGAAACTACGAACGACCTCCAAGAATAAACTCTCACTCTCTCTCTCTCTCTCTCTCTCTCTCTCTCTCATAGAAACAGCACCTATTCACGCCGTGCTACCAGCCTTCAGCATCCTCCCTGGCGATGTCTCCCTCCCTTTAGCATCAGAGGAAAGCCGCGTCACAGGAAAGGTGTCAGGCTGCGGCACACGCTGGGCATTGCTTGTGCCTTCACGCGCCAGTCACGCCGCACCTCGCTGGTAGACTTGGTGGTTGAGAATAGTGCTGTGTGTGTGTGTGTGTGTGTGTGTGTGTGTGTGTGTGTAATTCACCTGGGTCGCCTGCTGCTCACCCAGCCAGTCTTCCCCATTACGGAGCGAGCTCAGAGCTCATAGACCGATCTTCAGGTAGGACTGAGACCATAAAACACTCCATATACCGGGAAAGCGAAGTCACAACCCTTCGAGTTACATCCCGTACTTATTTACTGCTAGGTGAACAGGGGCCACACATTAAGAGGCTTGCCCATTTGCCTCGCCGCTTTCCGGGACTTGAACCCGGCCCTTGCGATTGTGAGTCGAGCGTGCTAATCACTACACCACGCGATGTGCGTGTGTATGTGTAATTCACTGTTTGATCTGTTGCAGTCTCTGACGAGACAGCCAGATGTTACCCTACGGAACGAGCTCAGAGCTCATTGTTTCCGATCTTCGGATAGGCCTGAGACCAGGCACACACCACACACCGGGACAACAAGGTCACAACTCCTCGATTTACATCCCGTACCTACTCACTGCTAGGTGAACAGGGGCTACACGTGAAAGGAGACACACCCAAATATCTCCACCCGGCCGGGGAATCGAACCCTGGTCATCTGGCTTGTGAAGCCAGCGCTCTAACCACTGAGCTACCGGGCCGTGTGTGTGTGTGTGTGTGTGTGTGTGTGCCGAATTCAAGACCCCATGACATGAATACTGACACCTTCCGTTAATGGTTGAGGTTTTGATTGAATTAATGCATCATATTAATAAATATTCAAGAGAGATAAACGAAATTATCAGTATTAGCAGATATTCCTTACAATATATATTTTTCCTTCTTTGCGGTGGAAGTAGTTTAATAATTAGAATCCTAAACCTTTCATGGCTTTCATTGATATCTTTACTGTGCACGATTCCTTCATATTACTAAAGCCCCGTTCAGACGAGGGGCAGCTGCCCGCCGTGCAAACATTGTTACCAGATATCATACTGCTTCAACTATTTTGATGACGTCAGAAGCGAGAAAACCACGGGCAAAACATCCATGTGCCCTTGCCCGTGGTCAAAGCAATGCCTGCTGGTGTGATGGTTGGTACTCCTATAAAGAGAGCATGTTGTAAAACACGACGTTAACCTGCGGAACTCCTTTGCAGTCAGTTTCAGATTTCCACTATACACTTGACGGGAGAACATGTCTGTCCCGTGTGGCAAAGAACAGGTATGGAGACAATCACTCGCATGTTCATCTTGAAGTTCGCGCAATATTGTCACATGACTTCCCATTTTCTCTCTTTTCGCCAACCACTTTTTACACCATTGTCTTTTCTTTCTGTGGTTCTTTTTCATGCACAAAGCAATAATAATGCTACACAACGCTATTCCTTTACTCCTGCGACGGTTCTTGCTGTATTCCATTTTGTCCTAGTCTCAGTCCGGTTGTGCTATCGGCCGCTGCCTGCCCTGGAGTGCCCAGGCTGCTATGCGCGCCTTGTAGTGGCAAAAACCCTCCACCAATTGTTCGACCTGGTAACGCTGTTAAACAAGCGAGAAATATACGATCAACGGGTAGTGCCCGGCGAGCAATTGCCAGTCTTGGCCCGGTGAACGGAGTAGGAACTGTGGAACACAGCAACATCTGGTAGCACTGTTTGTTGCTAGATCTGTTTCCTTCGTTTCTGTGCTTATGACGTCATTCAGCTGCTTAGTATGATATGGTAACATGTTTGCACGGCTGGCAACTGCCCCTCGTCTGGACAGGTCTTAACTTTTCATTTTCACTTACATTTAAGTCCAACAAGGACGAGTAAATGGTGTCATGAAGCACAACACTGAGGCACAAATCACCTCCCCGTGAGTTCCTCAGCCGCGATGAAAGTAAAACCCAATACACCAATCTATGAACTTTTTCTTTTTCACCCCTTCAATACTGGGACACATTTTTACCTTGAGACTGTGGCCCGTATTCAAAAACGGCTTGCTCTCACCACGATATATTTCTAAGGCCACAGAAATGACAAACCGGATTTTCTAGACAGTTTCTCCTTTCAGTAAACTAGATATCTTTCCAATCCATCACCAGAACCATAAAAATACCCTTTAAAACGGGAGTATCTTCATCTATGGCCTTCTGGAAACAGTGATGGTGAGAGAGCAAAGCGTTTCAGAATATGAGCCTGTGTACGATTAAACCATTCTATTGACACTAGGAAGGATCGATGGAGGTTCAGAAGATTAATGGCCAGAAGATCAATGGCCAGAGCCTTTATTATTTTAATCCTCATATGAGTTTCTAAAGATGTAGTCTAGAAAATTATCAAATAGAAAGCAGAATGAATACGAAAACGTGTCATGTACTGAAGGGATTAATGTCACACGAGAGAGAGAGAGAGAGAGAGAGAGAGAGAGAGAGAGAGAGAGAGAGAGAGAGAGAGAGAGAGAGAGAGAGAGAGAGAGAATATCAAACCTGCATTTTTTCCGATGTTTGCAGGAGGGTGAGGCAAGAGCGGCAAAATAAGAATCCTCAAAAAAGCCCAAAATTGCATTCGTTCAAGGGAGTTGCTCTTGCACTACCTTCAATACTTGCCCCCTCACGGACACTACCACAAAAATAAACACTTGCATCAAATAAAGGAAGAAAGGAAACCGGGAACCTAATAATGATAATAGTAATAATGATAATAATAACAATAATTATGGCAATAACAATAAACGTAACATTAATAATGACAAAAAATTTTACACATATATAAATAATTCCAAAACTCGATACTAATTCCCCATTACGACACCCATCCGCTCGCTCGCTCTCTCTCTCTCTCTCTCTCTCTCTCTCTCTCTCTCTCTCTCTCTCTCTACTACTACTACTTTCACAGTCACTTATTACCTCAGGCTAAGTTAGGTAAGGTTAAGCTTGGTTGAGTTAGGTTAGGTTAGGTCAGGATAGGTTGATTTGAGTTAGGTTTGGTTAGGTTGAGTTAGGTTAAGGTTAGTTTAAGTAAGGCTACTTTAGATTAAGCTGAAGTTTGTTTTCGGTTAGGTTAAATCTAATTAGGTTTGGTTACGTTAGATTACGTTTGGTTACATTAAGTTTGGTTATCATATCTTAACCCCTACAATACCATGACACGTTTTTATATTTATTCTGGTCACCATTTAGCGATTTTATGCAGCGCCAGAAACTTTTGTGAGATTAAAATAGTGAAGACTCTATCCAATAATATTTTGACCTCCATAGACCCTTCCTACTGTAAATGAAATTGTCAAATCATACCCAAAACTCATGGTAGAAATGCGTCCCAGTAGTGAAGGGGTTAAGTTAGTTTAGCTTACCACTCCAACACCAAACAGTCATCCACTACCACTTTCCCACAGTCATTTACTACCACTCCCCCAGCTCCCAGTCACTCTCACTCTCCCACTCTACCATACGTTCACTAGCCACCCTCCACCAACACAGAGCACCGTGGCCACTTCATCATCGCCTCACGCCTAAAGCAGAGGCTAGAGAGAACTGAATATTGGCCTCGGCAGCTTCATTTATTAAGCGAACTCTGAGGCTAAGGTTCTCCCACCACGGACACGGCCCCAAGCGTTCCTATTTCGTCCTTGGCCGTCCTTTGTGTGTAACAGGTAACGAGGCCATGAAGATGCAAAAAATAAAGGCTTAAGGATGGAAAAACAGAGAGAAAAATAAAGTAGTGGGAGGTTATATCTATTAGTTCAGTTGTCCTTGTAGTGAATTTGATTACCAAGGTATGTCAGTGAGTCATAATAATTTGCTTTGTACATGAAAACCTCTGAAATGTGTGACTTTTGCAACAGTCAATCTTCCATTTCTGTTCATAATTGTCTCGAAAAACAAGTTGTCTATTCAGCCAAGCAATCCAGAATACACACACACACACACACACACACACACACACACACACACACACACACACACACACACACACACACACACACGCGCGCGCGCGCGCGCAAAGACGAGCAGAAAAGTTGAATTGAGTACGAGAAGCATCAGTGCACAAACAAGCGTATAGTCCGCCGCTGCCTCTATTTATGCCGACAAACAACCCGGAAGACTCGTGCTGATAAAGACTGCCGATGAACATGATAGAGAGAGAGAGAGAGAGAGAGAGAGAGAGAGAGAGAGAGAGAGAGAGAGAGAGAGAGAGAGAGAGAGAGAGAGAGAGAGAGAGAGAGAGAGAGAGAGAGAGAGAGAGAGAGAGAGAGAGAGAGAGAGAGAGAGAGAGAGAGAGAGAGAGAGAGAGAGAGAGAGAGAGAGAGAGAGAGAGAGAGAGAGAGAGAGAGAGAGAGAGAGAGAGAGAGAGACAGAGACAGAGAGAGAGAGAGAGAGAGAGAGAGAGAGAGAGAGAGAGAGAGAGAGAGAGAGAGAGAGAGAGAGAGAGAGAGAGAGAGAGAGAGAGAGAGAGAGAGAGAGAGAGAGAGAGAGAGAGAGAGATTTACATGCTGACCATCTTGTATATTATCTATTTTTAAGTCTTGTAAATATTGTAGAGAAATAGATTGTAGTACCCTTAGAATAGGTAGCACACGACAGTGCGCCTTTGGGTACATGTTCTTCTGTATAAATTATGTTTAAATAAAAAAAAAAAGAGAGAGAGAGAGAGAGAGAGAGAGAGAGAGAGAGAGAGAGAGAGAGAGAGAGAGAATGGGAGAAAGAAAAACCACATCCTTGACTCGTATCGGAACACTCGCGACCACCATGACTCCCGCTACTCCCCAGCACGAGGCTCCAGAAATTAGCCTTTGGTTTCGTCCCTCCCACTCGATGCTGGTCGGTCTGAACAAGAATCTTTAAAATAGGACAGACAAAGGCCTCGCTGCGGACGGAAATGACTGCAAGGACACCCATCCGCCCGGAAATGAGACGAGAGAAAGGAGTCTACTAAACCTGGACGAGATGCTTGTTTCTACAGAGTTTGGTGTTAGGAGAGTCGGAGGCAGGGCGACTGGGAAAGATGGAGAGGAGGTAAAGGAGAGGTAGTCAGGGGAAGGTGAGAAGGTCAGGAAAAGGGCACTTATTGGAAATGACACGCACTGCATGAAAGAAAAAAGGTAAGAAAGAGAAAAGGACAAAAAATCCGAAGTTACTCACGCAAAAGTAACAAGCACTGCGAATTCCAGGAACGGAGATGAGATGGTGAAGAAAAAGGTACTCGAATAAAAAGGAACAGGAAGAATATCACAACCACTCAAGAAGAAAGGAGGAGGAACCTTCACAGTCACAAAAGGCAGCACCATGGCCCTGATGTCACGTCCTGATACGTCACACACGAGTTTCACGAGGAGCATTATGCCGAGAGGCCCAACACTACAAGTGGACGTGCTGCCTCTCTGGGAAAGACGCGTTGAGACGCAGGCAACGCCACGTGAGGCAGAGTGGTGCGCTTGGCGGTCACTGCTCCCCTCACTGAGGGAACAAAGAGGAAATGACCACAGGAAAGGGAACAGAACGGAGGAGAGGACCGTCAACTGTCTTGGAGATTTATATATATATATATATATATATATATATATATATATATATATATATATATATATATATATATATATACAAGTTCACAGAGAGAGAGAGAGAGAGAGAGAGAGAGAGAGAGAGAGAGAGAGAGAGATGGCAAACCCAATTATATTCCTCGTAAATAAACATGATAAAGAATAATAAATAAATTATAATCTAATTAATTAAAAAATAATATTAAAAGACTCGGAACTACGATCGTTACTGACAGCTTATCTTTAATGGCACAGCGTAACACACCAAAAATTAGAATATTGTTCTCGTTATTGTGTTCCCGGTGTATCATTAGGTGCTAATTACCACCATCCCTTATCTAAAGAATTGTCGCTCTGCAATGTGTGGTTGTGGATTTTCTTTCAATGTGCAACGATTGCTGTCCACGGCACACACCAAAACGATGCCCACACACACACCCCACAAACCCTCCTTTCAGCCATATATACTGCTCTTTCACTGAGAGAGAGAGAGAGAGAGAGAGAGAGGGAGGCGTCGTCACCCTGGACAAACACAGCTCAGGTCTAGTTCGGAGCCTCAAGTGCCTGTTTCGAACCGCTGGCTCATAAAGGTTTGGAGCAGCAGGCGGGTTTAGTTTAAGTGTTCAGTGGCAAAATGAATCATTTACTTGTTTGGAGTGTGTGTGTGTGTGTGTGTGTGTGTGTGTGTCCAGTCGTTTCAATCGCATTATATTATATGCACGTAATAGAAGAGGAAGAGGAATAAAGAAAATATGGGAAAAGCACGTGAAGACAAAGAGGGCGGAGAAGAGAAAGCTGAGACAGTGAAAAAATGAGAAATATATAGAAATGACAAAAAAAGGAGAGATGAGGAAAATGACAAACAGAAGCGGAAAACCGGCAAAGTAATAAGCGGAGATGAGGAGAATACCAACAACAAACACAGGAGGAACACTTCGCAACGCAAACTGCATCAAACCAATCGCTGTGATAAACTACACTGCATCAGTTACCGTACATATCTATCCACTTAAATGATACGAAGGATTAAAAACAATATAAAGACGAGAGAGAGAGAGAGAGAGAGAGAGAGAGAGAGAGACTTCAACTCCGATAAAACGAAGCGAAAAAAAAAACATACTAAACCCCTTACTATTCCAAAGAACAAGCGACCAACCACTTCGACCCATTACTATTTAAGCAGCTTGAACACCACAAATCTAAATAGTCATAAATGCAATTGCTGGATGAATAATGACTGTGAAGACTTCAACTCCTTCGATACCAGGACGTGTTTTCATATTTATACTTTCTATTTGGTGATTTTATACACCTTCAGAAACTTATATAGGAATTAAAATAGTGAAGACTGCCATTAATCTCCTGACTTACGTAGACAGTTCATAAATGTAAGTAAAATCGTCTAATCGTATATAAAATTCATGGTAAAAATGTGTCACAGTAATGAAGGAGTTAATATCGCCAGCGCCAAAACGCCAGAACCCAACCCTGCCCCTTCCAGGCCACCACTCCCTTTCCGCCATTAGCACAGGCTCGCGCCGCTGCTCCGATCTACCGACAGGCTGCTCCTTGAAGGGATAACAGCACCGATGCCTCGATGAAGAGAGAGGAGGAGGAGAAAAGAGTAGGAGAGAAGAAAAGGAGGGAAGGGGAGGAGGGAAGAAGAGGGAAGAGGAGGAGGGAAGAAGAGGGAAGAGGAGAGGGGAAGAAGAGGAGGAGGGAAGAGGAGGAGAGAAGAGGAAGGAAGAGGAGGAGGGAAGAGGAGGAGAGAAGAGGAAGGAAGAGGAGGAGGGAAGAGGAGGAGAGAAGAGGAAGGAAGAGGAGGAGGGAAGAGGAGGAGGGAAGAGGAAGAGGGAAAAGGAGGAGGGGAGAGGATAAGGGAAATGGAAGAGAAAAGAGGAGGGAAGAGGACTACACACACACACACACACACACACACACACACACACACACACACTACTCACGTCCTATCGTAAGCACACTAAGTAAAACATAAAAAAAAGAGGAGCGTAAAAAAACATGAGCAGCTACACTACACAAAAAAAGAAAAAGACTTGAATTTATGCGGATCATAAATAAAAGACTGAATAGAGTTCGTCTTACTTTGCTTAAAAAATAATAGTAAATAAAAATCGAACATAAAAAAAAACGCTAAATTTTATATAACTATGATACCGAACCAATTTACTCCTCAAGCAGATGGACACAATAAAGAAAGATATTTTAAGGAGGAACATTAAAAACATCACGAAACTCTGCATAAAACTCTGATCCCAAACCAATATACTTTCAGAGCAGATGGACACAATAACAGCATGATTAGGATAGAAATGAGACGAAAGATTAGATGAATTTATGGATGGGGATGTTAGATGGAATTAGGTTGCTTTGCTCATACAGGGACTGCCACTTGTAGGCTTGACAACCTCTTGCAGATTTTCTCTTTTCTTATGTTCTTATGTAAAGCGTTGGTGTCGGGCCGGAGAGATGGGCGAGGATGAACAGACAGTGAGATAAGGAGAGCTTGGCGAGAAAAGATGCGAGACATAATATACGAGACAGCAGAGAGTTTTGATGAAGGGAATAGTAAGGCTGAGTAAAGAGAGAGAGAGAGAGAGAGAGAGAGAGAGAGAGAGAGAGAGAGAGAGAGAGAGAGAGAGAGAGAGAGAGAGAGAGAGAGGAGGGTATAATGGTATTATAATCAGACGAGTGTTCAGGCAATTGTTGCTTTATAAAATTGTACATAAAGAAAAAAAAGAAAAAACGACACGAGGATATCAAGAAAACAAAAATAAATAATCACTCTACATAATGATTCATGTAAAATAAACGAGAATATGACAATGAAAACATAGAGGAAGAGGAGGACGAAGAGGCAGGCGAGGCTGGAGGCAAAGATAGGGTGGAAAAGGAGTATAGGTTGTGACCCTTGCTGGACCACCGCTGCTCAACAAGTGGTGGTATTACATTACAGGTGGTACAGTGTTTGTGATGAGTAATAGTATCACAATACTTCACTTTCAGATAATATTGTGATCATATTTCTCCGTTCACTCAATAATAAATCGACCTGAATTTTCAGAGACTTTTTAAGACGACCCCACCAGCAAAATAAGTTTAACTAAAATTATGCTTCATATTGTGAAGTGAACACATCTTTCTCGAAACGAATAACGCCTCATAACTTCACCTCAAGTTACGGAACTTCTGAAGTGTGAGTGACGCCATGAAGCCGCTTATTTGCAATGAACCACCTTGACTGATTTATCACAACAACCAAACAAAGGTCACAGAGGCACAGTAAATATTGACGTTTACACACTACTTCAAACAATTGTGCAATACGAGAATACATAAAATATGATATTACGATAGAGCACCACATGTGTTCACTGCGCTCAAGTTAAGTGTGCTTAACTTGCAGTTGGCAGCCCTACTCTATATCCAAACCGGCCATGACATGAAAAATAAGTTCACTTGCACTCTACCTTGCTCTCCACATCGCCGGGCTAGGAGGAAGAAGCCGCCATCTGCAAGTCGATTTCCAAAACCTGGTGTGTTGTCACTGCCATGTTTGCACCACCGAGTCTTACAATCAACGATCACGACACATAATACTAATATTGGCGCGTAATAATTGCAATAACTAAGGCGGCAGGAGGGAGCTTCACGTTATGCTACGAGCAGGAAAGCGGGAGCTCGGGCCTCGGAGGACTGACGCGGCGACGCCTGCCAGTCTGTCCGTTGTTGAGGTTCATTGATTCGAATACTGTAGACATTAAGAGATTGTGCATGCCTTTATATACAGAGAAATATTCGTAATACACTTTCTGCGTGAATGAATCAATGATGGGGTGTGACCACATAACAAGGATAGAGTTCCATTGCACATTTGCTGAAGGAATTGCACATCTAACAACGATGCATCTCAACTAAACCTAAGACGAAACCGATTCAAAACCTGAGGTAAAAGTGATGGGTTGGCAGATTCATTGCAAAACAGATTTTGGAGTGATGACAACGCGACGCACAAACACTATACTGAAACTAAGAAAAATGTGCGTAAATAATTATACATCTTTAGTGCGTCATGAGAGTGAACACTCACTGCTTGTACTTGTACTTGCTTGTGCTTGTACATTGTCCTTGTTGCTTGATAATTATTCTTTAAGGTGTATGGCATCGGCAAGTCCACCACGCAGTTTTGTAGATTAAACAGAACCTACCTGACTTGAGCTTTGTGTGTGTGTGTGTGTGTGTGTGTGTGTGTGTGTGTAAGCCACCTTCGTCCCTACATTTAACTCACGTATTCATGGAAAGCGAGATAAAATCGGTCTATCACTCCATACAGAAAGTTCACATCAGGAGTTCATTCAGTGGCGATTTGTGGCTTCAGTAGCAGATTAGTATGATTTCTGTTGCTGCTATGGTATGCAATCTACACAGCCAACGTGATCTACAAGAGTTAAATTCGACTTTGGTATGCGATCTACATGTTTCATTTATTCATTATGGCGTAAACAAAATATTCTACATATGCATGTATTTATTATAAAAAGAATAATAATGATAAACATTTCAAAAGTTACGAAACAAAGAAACAATGAAACGTGCTTCGAAGTAGAAACAATCGTTGAATTACGAATACTATTACAATTATGTTACAGTGCGTCTTTCAAATTAAATATGGATATGTTAGAAATTGTAACACTACTTCACATCGATATGAAAAGTATGTAGCTACTTTATATCCCGAAATTAAACGATATATATTCTTTCGTAGACACATTGGAATAAACACAAAAATTGATTAAGTGGTGGTAAATGCCACCTATCCTACAACCTCAAAATTATTGAAATGTGTCTGCAAAAGAATTAAGCTAAAACAATAAATAATAACAGCAGAAAAGATCTCTAAAATATTAGCGTAGTGACTTCATATTGAAATTGGTGAGATAAAGAAAGCTACATAAATTTATCGGTTGAGAATAATCAACTCTCCAGCCACCGCGTAGCTATACATCTCTCCTGTATCACACACAGCCTATCTTATTTTCATTTGCCGATCCTATTCAAAATTTACCATTCTCAAATATATGATTTATACAGTCAAATAAACATGATTTTTTTTTTATCTACTTACTAACGCTCTGTTTGCTATAGTCCAAGCTTAAAGCCGTTAAAGCATATAACGTCTCTCTATCTCAGATCAAGTGAAGCTTAATGTTTTATGGATCAAAATACTTCGATGCAGTAATTATCATGTGAAGATGCTGTGAAATTTGGAGAGGGAATGGAAATCGACAGTTGTTTCAATGTGGCGGGGCACAAGATACACTCACATGGTACCTAGAGGTGCCCGAACGTGCCTTTATAATCACCTTAATCTCTTCCTTACGATGACGGACGCTATTCTCCTTTTAACACAGAAGTATATTGAGTATCTTTATCTCCTTCGTAGAATATCCGACATGGGATGATTTCTGGGAAATCTTAGTTTCAGGAGGAAACTTATGATGAAGGCAGCAACGAGTACCATCATTAATTAATCACCAAACGTTTCGACATGTCTTATGTCATATTCAGTGTTTTAGACTTACTTTGTTTTAGACCAGTGAAGATGACATTAGACATGTCGAAACATTTGGTAATTAATTAATGATGGTACTCTTTGCTGCCTTCATCATTAATTTCCTCCTGAAACTAAGATTTCCCAGAAAGCATCTCGTATCGGATATTGCTATATTATCATATATGCCATAAGATTCGTGAATAACATTGGTGTCTCCTGTTGGGGGGGGTAATTAGGGGGTACAAACATTAATTTAAGGATCCTGTGGTGTCTCAAACAAGTTGACACTAACACCAACGCTGAAAGTGGTTTAAGACACGGGACGTACCGAGAAATAGCCACATTAGTATCAGCAATTGCTAACACCACGTTTAAAAAGAAAAAGGAAAAAAACTGGCCGATTGTCTGTGCCGGAATGAAGTGTACTGTTGTCACATGCCTTATACTTTGTTGAGTAAGGACCGGAGCTCTGACACTCAAAGAGATATTCCATTCATGCTTCAGATTCTTGAACCACACAGTCTCTCAAAACCAAAACAAGTGAAAAAAAAAGTATATTTTTCCTGATGTAGATCACAATATAAAGCGTAGATCACATGCAAAGGAACTTCATGACACGTAGACCAGATACCAAAATAGCACCAGATTTTACCTTAATAACAAGAGAAACGCATTTGAGATCCCGGCTAATCATCTCTGTGGCCATTGAAAATAGTTGTGGTGAAAGAGCAAAGTTTCAGAATGCGTAGCTATATTCGAAGTTCGCTTTCTATCACTGCTATAAATTTGTGAGCGTTGTTAAGTTTGGTGTGTTTGATTTTTCATTTATACCACGTGGGCTTTTCACGGGAATTTCTGGGCTAAAGGGGATACTTTTGGGTAACTCCTATTTCAAAGCCCACCCGCTAGGAAACCGTTGCCCCGAGTGTGGAAGCCCAACCTACACTCGGACCGTGGACATTATTCGAACCAGTGCGCTTGAAGACCCCTCAGATCCCAAAAGCACGCATGTTTTGACACTTAATAATAATATCGATAATGATATAAACAACTAATGAGAACGATAACTTCACACTTGACAAATGAAATAAGTGGAAGACATGACCTCAAGACGAATTTGTACTAGATTCACGCCATTGGAGGCCTCTTCTGCACTCCCTTCCCACGCGGGGTCACTTGACGTGGTGGCGGGGCTTAAAACGCAGTGGATGGTGCCGCCTTCTCTGAGGGTTGCGCGTCTTTGCAAGGTTCGGTGCACGTCGTCTCCGTAGACAGAGCGTTCCCTTTTCGTCGCTGGTGGACAGAGACTGCAGGTGACGTAGATTTTCCTTCCTCTTACTCTCTCTCTCTCTCTCTCTCTCTCTCTCTCTCTCTCTCTCTCTCTCTCTCTCTACATCACATGGTATTTCTTTTCTGCCAGCCTTAGTTGCAATGATCGGACTTTGAGGAGGAAATTTCGCTATCCTGCCTGTCACTGAAAGTTGTATAGCAGAGACACACTTATTGGTTTGTGAGGATGAAAAGATCTGCCGCAATTTGTTCTTCATTTGTATCCCCTTTGTGTTACTTTCTTTTTAATTACTTTCCTCTTCATCCTACCTGTCCTCCTCCTCCTCCTCCTCCTCCACTTCCCCTTTCACTCTCTCCATTGGTTATGTGCTGTCCACACCGTACTCTTGACGTCCGCAGCAGTAAGAATCTGTGGTTCAGTACTCTTACTTTACACTCACAGGTCTCATTGTCACGTGAACACCTAAATGTGCGGAACCTCTCTCGACTTTCCCTGCATATCATTTACTTTCCTCACCCTTCACCTCGTCTTACGGCTCTTTTTGCAATCTCTCTCTCTCTCTCTCTCTCTCTCTCTCTCTCTCTCTCTCTCTCTCTCTCTCTCTCTCTCTCTCTCTCTCTCTCTCTCTCTCTCTCTCTCTCTCTCTCTCGTGTCGCCAGTGCCCTCCTGATCGCAACCTCTCTTTGTGCTGTCAGGACATGCCTCGCTCATCCTCCGCCTTCTGGAACTCAACTTTAAAACCTGAGACTATGAAACGAGCAGTTGTCTTTGTTATGCTGTTTGGAGAGAGAGAGAGAGAGAGAGAGAGAGAGAGAGAGAGAGAGAGAGAGAGAGATAGGGGATTGCAGAGAGATGACATACGTGTTCTCTGACGTCTTTGGGCACGAAGCCTTTTGAATGTTATATCTAGATTTTTTACATATTTTCAGTTTTCTTTCTTTTCTTAGTTGAAGTGACGAGTTTTCCATTTACCCGGTACACTAACTCAAAACCCCAAGCATCCGTTAGCATGAACATATGGAAAACACTCTTAAATGTGAGGATCAAACTTAACAGCGCAAGGAACTGATATACGAAGACAGGTGAGACACAATATGTTGCACCAAATTAAATAAAAAGGAAAGCATCAAACTACTACCTCAGCATCGGTCACTGCTTGCATCACTGAAGCAACATCAAGCGTAAACTTCAATACACGTGACAAAATTAGTTAAGGTGAGTTTACATTATTGCTCCCTCTGTCCTTATGTTTCCCTCAACCTCTGCGTATTTTTGTCTCCCAGCCACCTTTACTGACCGTCTAATTCCATGTTCCTTTCCTGTTCTTCCCTACTGCTCTTCCCTGCACCCTGACCTTGACTGTGTTTCCCTCCTTGTGCTGCTGACGTGTGTGTCTGTGTCTGTGTGTGTGTGTGTGTGTGTGTGTGTGTGTGTGTGTGTGTGTGTGTGTGTGTGTGTTCTGTAACTGTGCTTAGACAAAATCGTGGACGAAAATATATAACGAAGGCTCCAATGAAAAATATAAATGAATAAGTAAATGAATAGAACTGTAAATAAAACACAACAGAGCTACTTCCACCACTCCTCCCTCTCTTCCTCCCTGTGTCACCTGTCTCGCCCAACGCACGTCTCCGCCCCTCGTTGCTCTCCGCGGCTCGCTTGTCTCCTCTCCCCGCCACACGTGAGAGCGGCAAGGGAAGGTGGTGCCGGCCATACATCTTCACGACTTGACCTTTATATAAATCTCCCTCCTTCTTGTACTTTATCATTCGCGTTCTTGTCCTCTACTCCTAAGATCCTCTCTCCTTTCACCCTCCCCGTTGATGGGAAAGCAGAAAATGGTGCAGTTTTGGTAGGCAAGTGGCCAAAAGTAATTTAAGCGACATCCATCCCTGTCTCCACCTATCTTTATAGAAGCTCCCGTAGTGCCGAACTTTTAAACTTTCTCAATTTTAATTTCTTCGGCAATTTTTGGGGTGAAGTTACGTACGGGTGGAGGTTGAAGCCTCGGATGAAGTAAAGGGTGACGCTTCTGTGCTAAAGGTGCAAAAGGTGACGGCAAAAATTCCTTCATGTTGAGCCAGTCTTTCTCACGAGTCTTCTCCCATCCCTCAAATCTCTCAAGGCAAGGAAAGTCACTTCCTGCCACGGGTCTTAAGCCTTCGCCTCGGTGAAAGGTAAACGTGGAAGTGGAAATCTTATTTTTGTGGTTTTTCTCTTTACAGGTTCTTTTATTTTGAGTCAACACCTTTCAACATCTACCGGGGCTTTATCATGGATGGGAGGAGGAGGAGGAGGAAGGAGGAGGAGGAGGAGGAGGAGGAGGAGGAGGAGGAGGAGGAGGAGGAGGAGGAGGAGGAGGAGGAGGAGGAGGAGGAGGAGCTGTGGGTGATGTGTGCCTTCAGGGAAAAGTTAATAAAAGATATCTTGTTAAGGAAACGCGTAAAGTAAAAGAGCAAAGAAGAAGAACAAAGGAAAAAAAGGCTGCACGAGAGAGGAGGGAGATGGAGGAGCAGCAGCAGCGTGTGGGTGAGACTGTGCAGGGAACGCTACGTGTGGCTTGAGAGTATTGTCACGTTCGTTAATTTACAGAGAGAGAGAGAGAGAGAGAGAGAGAGAGAGAGAGTATAAAAGATTAATGCAAGATTTCAGAAAACCTAAAACAATTATTTATACGATCATAACACAAATAAAAGAAGAAAAAACGTCCAAATTTCAGTGCTAAGTAAAAATAATTGTCTAGAATGTCTAAAATATGTCGAAATTCTGACTAATACCTATTCTTCGTGAGCTGTGTCCGTGTTCATGTGTTCATATCTATTACTCCTACAAAATCTCCAAAACTCAAGTCTCAATCACAATGCTACCCTTCACCTCCACTAGTTCGCTGCCACTTCTAACACATCTACACTTTTTCTCCCTCCACTTCAAAGTCTTTCATATATTTACTTTTCTTTCTTCAGTCCAGTTTACCGTCCCTCTTCGCTGTGTTTTATCATCCAGTTCGCCTTCCCTTAGTGCTTCCCTTCTCGTTCTTATTCCTCCCCTTCCTCTTCCTCCACTGTGTATTCCTCACTGACCAATGGGAATCTTCACTCAGTTTTGATAAAAATTTTTTGCCTCTTCCTACACGGTAACGCTTCATTAAAACCTGGAAATTGTTGAAATACTGCTGGATACTATTGCTATGGAAGTAGATATAGAAGTGTTTATTGATTGTTTAAAAGAGGGAACGTAAATTCATACATATAGTGCTTCTGTACATGAATGACCTTAATATTTCTATGCCTAAGAGAGGAAAATATGATGTCAGTTAAAAATACAACTAATGCTCCTCATAAAAAGCTAACGAAAATGTAATTACTTGCTGTTATTTTCGTGGCGATACTTTTGGGAGTGGCGCTGACGGTCCATTATTCGGCCCATAAAAGTGAGCCGGCGAGTGGATTACAAAAGTTTTAGTTGCTGATGAATGAAATGTGCATCCAGGCAGTGCTGTTGATCCCCTTTGTTTATCTGTATGTGTGTGTGTGTGTGTGTGTGTGTGTGTGTGTGTGTGTGTGTGTGTGTGTGTGTGTGTGTGTATGTGTGTGTGTGAGTGTGTGCCTGATTATTTCTGTCTGTCTGCCTGTAAGTGTATATTCTCTCTCTCTCTCTCTCTCTCTCTCTCTCTCTCTCTCTCTCTCTCTCTCTCTCTCTCTCTCTCTCACAAGATCATCCAAAAGCAACTCATTGTATTCTCTAGCATCCAGTCTTCCTCTGTGCTATTCAGGTTCCTTCCTATGACATCCTTCCCCAAGCAACTAATTTTGTCCCTGCCTCGCTATCACGCCTGCTGCCGCCACGCCCCGCCTCTCTCCCCAGCGTTAGTGATTTACAATTTGCATGAGAGGGGCCTCCGAGGGCAGCGTGGAGCAGAGGACAACGAACACGTAACTGCCTTAATCTTCCTTTTCCTGCAGCACAGTGTCAGGATCCAGGAATAGGAATATATAAGTAAGAAGGACAGAAATAAGTTTAATACTGAAAATAATAGGACAGGAGAGATGGAAGCTTAATGGTCAAACTTCAGGTCTTCAGTTGTTAGTGATAGGGAGGGGAAAAAGGGAGGTTCAATGGACAGCGTCGTAAGAATCGTTAGCACTGGTTACGTAAGGCCTGACTGTCTCGTGTTACAAACTTTAGACTCATGCAGATGTAGAGGACAGATGTTATTATATTGAATAAGATGGAATGTACATATTTTGTTACATTAATCCCTTCAGTACCATGACGTGTTTTCATATTCATTCTCCTCACTATCTAGCATTTTTTATGGCTTCAGAAACTAATGTGGGGGATTAGAATAGTGAAGACTCTGGCCATTAATCTTCTGACCTCTATATACACTTTTTAATGTAAATGAAATGGTCTAATCGTACACAAATCTCAAGGTAAAAATGTGTCCCAGTATTGAAGGGGTTATGCGTAGAAGTAATATTATCGAGTACAGAGAAAATGTTCCTTCTGATGACAACTTTTGGCAACTCTCGATACAGACCCACCCAAGCTGTACTGTGCGACATGACCTGCCAGAGTGCGGGGCCCTATCCCGCCGGCTGTCCATCGCTGCTGCATCGTGTTAACTTGCACATTAATATTCACTATGATAAACAGCTAGCAGTGTTACCAGACGACTCCTACTGCATCACATCAACACGTCACGGTTGATCCTCCACGATGAAACAGATGACTGAAAAAAGAAAAGGAAAACATGGTCCACAACAGCTGCCACTTGGGTTCTTGTGTCCTGTGCTTGGTCCTGCAGTTCCAAACAACGCTCCTCTGAGAGTTCGCTATTTCTCCCACCTGATCCCTAATCCTCCCTGACCCCGCGTGTCTGGTATGCAGTGCCTTCATCAACATACTTGTATGTTGTCACCGAAGCTGAAGTGTTCTCCCGCTTCAGTAAAACACTTGCACGTGTGCCTGCTGCTGCTGCCACTGCACCTCAGCGTCACCTTGCACGTGTGCCTGATGCTGCTGCTGCTGCACCTCAACATCTAATCTTTGTAGTTATTCCATCGCCTTCTGAAGTGCATGATTTACATAATGTATCGGCGAGTACGCTTTGTTCCTGTGTGTGTGTGTGTGTGTGTGTGTGTGTGTGTGTGTGTGTGTGTGTGTGTAATTCACCACGGTCGTCTGCTGGTTACCCAGCCAGTCTTCCCCATTACGGAACGAGCTCAGAGCTCATAGACCGATCTTCGGGTAGGACTGAAACCACAACACTCCACACACCGGGAAAGCGAGGCCACAACCCCTCGAGTTACATCCCGTACCTATTTACTGCTAGGTGAACAGGGGCTACACATTAAGAGGCTTGCCCATTTGCCTCGGCGCTTTCCGGGACTCGAACCCGGACCCTCTCGATTGTGAGTCGAGCGTGCTAACCACTACACTACGCTGTGTGTATGTGTGTGTGTGTGTGTGTGTGTGTGTGTGTGTGTGTGTGTTGTCGTCTACAGCAGATGAACATCACGCCAACTCCCCTCTGCCCCTGCTGAATTGGTTTCGCCCCCTGGAAATCTCTTCCACTGAATAAGACATCGTCTCCAGATAAATAGAAAAATAAATAAATAAATGAATAAACAGGTGCTCAGAAGTGCATTATTCTTTGTACATAACTGGGTATTATGACGATACATCAGTTCGTCTTCTCATGAGCGTCGGTTGTCATTTCAGGTTTTAACACTGATATAAATTACGTGTACATTTGTTTGTGTGGATAGATCTATTTTGGATTCCCAAGAGAATTATACATCCTGAACAGCAAATATAATTGAAATTCCACACTTGCGCCACAGTTCTTGAAGTACGCTGTTGGTCTTTTCTGCCAACCATACGCTAACCTGATGTGACGCAAGTACAAGAGCCATCGCCGCCTCCAAGCACCGTCATTCTCTTTTACTACACATTGCATAATTCATTACATCTTTCATTATTTATCTTTTCCAATTATTTACTCCCATTCCTTATACCGTGTGGGCAAAAGATTCAGGGAAAATGTTATGGTCGATGGCAATTTACGGTCATATCAAACTGCGACCGCGCGCAAACCTGAGTGAAGTGAAGAGGGCACCACGGCTGTCACCCGAGGAACCACTTTAATTGCCTACCTTGAGGAATGTATGCATTATATCATTAGAGATCAGCCCGAGTTACTATTTTCTCAATAAGATACCACTGCAATAGAATTATGTAAATAACAGCAAAAAACAACAGCAGCAGAAACAACAATAGCAACAACAACAACAACAACAGCAATAACAACAACAAATGAGACGACAGCAACAACATTAACAACAAAAACCACGACAAAAACAACAGATTCAACAACAACAACAACAGATGCAACAAACAACAACAACAACAACAACAACAGATGCAACAACAACAACAACAACAACAACAACAACAACAACAACAACAGATGCAACAACAACAACAACAACAACAACAAAACAAAACAGCAGCAACAGAAGCAAGAACGGCAACAACGAATACAACAACAACAGGAGCAACAACAGCAGCAACACCACCATCACCATCACCATCACCACCACCACCACCACCACCACTAACAACAACAACAACAAAAGCAACAACAACAGCAATCGTCGTCTAGGGAAGGCCTCACAGGACACATAAGGACCTTCTTCAGTCACTGGGACAATTTCAACAAAGGCAAAGTTCCACCAACAAACTCGGGTCACTACGATCACACGCCCGACCACTGACCACTTAGCTTGATATTCTGTTACTAGAGGTTCTAAATCACATTACTGAGGAGAGACCCTGTTCTTCCTTGCCCTGGTAACCTGACCGACATACACTCAGACAGTCAGACAGATTCGCCTAATTTTTCCACAGGAGGAGGCAGACTCAAGGGGAATTGTAAAGAAGTCAAAGCGTCAGTCAGGGAGTGAAGAAGGAAAGAAAAGCAGGAGGTGAAGGAGCCGGTGAGTAAAAATTTAGTATTTCACTCAGTACGAATCGATGATGAGGATTGACGGCGGTAGAAGGCGTACAGGAAAAGGAGGAAGAGGAGGAGGAGGAGGGTGATGAAGGGGAGAAGGGGTGAAGGGGAGAAGTGCAAGAGGAGGAGGAAAAGTAGGAGACGTAAAAGAAAGAGAGAATAAAAGAATTGCACTGGCAGGCTACAAATTATTGAATCTTATGTCTTTCACAAGGGATGATGATATGTGGCTGCTTTTCAGAATTATAAACAGCTTCGATTTCAACGGAAAAACATAAATGCCTTGGAGAGACATATATATTCTTCAAAGGAATAGAATCAGACAAAGCATTCTTCAATAGCCTAAGAAAGTTAGCTTAAAGGAAGAAAAGATATAAAAAAAAGTAAAAAACAACAATAGAATGAGAGAGAGAGAGAGAGAGAGAGAGAGAGAGAGAGAGAGAGAGAGAGAGAGAGAGAGGAGGTAAGGAGAAACGTTAATAACTCTTTTTCTCATCGATACGCCAATGTTTGTTTGACTTAGTGCAATTCAGGAACAAATTCAGTCATGACCGTGTTCAAATTACTTTTAGAAAAACCTATTAAATAACGCACCTTTGTTCTCATGAGGAATTAACACACGAGATTATGAGATTTTGGGACGCTTGTCTATAAAATGATGTTATTTCTACTTTCCTGCTTTTGCTTAACCTATTCAGTTACAGGGACGCATTTTTCAACATGAGTTTGGGTATAATTACACGGTTTTATTTTTATTAGGAAAGGTCTATGGAGGTCAGAAGATTAATGGCAAGAATCTTCACTATTTTAATCCACACATAAGTTTTTGAAGCTGTATAAAATCAATAAATAGTAACCAGAATGAATATGAAAATGCGTCTTAGGAGTGAAAGGGTTAATAATCTTGCGAGTTAAGAGGTTAATAATCTTCATTCTCCCATCAATTATTTCCCAACTGCATTTTTTTTCATTTAAGTTCAGTTTGGTTCTCTTCCATTATGTTCTCTGTCTTCCTTGACATTTCATCTTCGTAATATTCTTCTTACGTTTTCTGAATTTTGTTCTTATTTTTCTTTTTTTTTTTTTTACCTTTCTCTTCACCCTTTTTCCCTCTCTCTTCCTCTTCCATCTCCGCCTAAGTGCCTCTTTTCCTTCCTACACACATGCTCTCCTTCCCACACGTCCGGAAAACAACACACGCTATTTTGAGACTGAACACGCACACATGAACGCTTACACACACACACACACACACACACACACACACACACACACACATCATCTTATACGTTGCCTTTCGAAACAAACGATTATTTTTCTTTCCTAGTAAATGTAAAGTATACCTGCCTAGAACAAACATTTGCACCAAGACAGACAGACAGACAGACAAAGACAGACAGACAGACAGACAGATAAATAGACAGATAGATAGACAGATAAACAGACAGACAGACAGAAAGACAGACAGACAGACAGAAAAATATACTGACTGACTGATTGATAGACAAAGACAGACAAAGAACAACCGACAGACAGACAGTCACCAAAATTGATAGAAAACAAATACAGAGACAAACAGATAAACACACACACACACACACACACACACACACACACACACACACACACACACACACACACACACACACACACACACACACACACACACACACACACACACACACGCACGCACACACGCACACACACACACACACACACACACACACACACACACACACACACACACTCTCTCTCTCTCTCTCTCTCTCTCTCTCTCTCTCTCTCTCTCTCTCTCTCTCTCTCTCTCTCTCTCTCTCTCTCTCTCATCGTTCACACCACCATTATTAGGAAAAGCAAAGGAAAATGAATACTAATAAATTCTTAATATAATCACGTTCTGGGTATACCTCATTGAAGAGCCACTGTCTGCCTCCCTCCACTGAAGACTGACAGTACTTAATTACCCCTCACTTTTTTGTGTAATTGTCCGGGAACATACACATTATTACTTCTGAATACATCACGTAGTTGCCTGTCAAAGCGGTGACGATGCCAGGCTTAGCACCGCCTGCTTTGTGTATTTGTGAAGACTAATTCTTGTTTTTCATTGTAAAACGTTATCAGCAGAGAGAGAGAGAGAGAGAGAGAGAGATGAGATGGGGAAGGGTAGAAAGGAAAGAGAAGCGCCTATACTCAGGAAGCGGGCGTGGATGGCAAGGGCAAGGGATGGCAGAGTTTCAGCAGGGAAGCAGGGTTAGTGGTCCTCCTCGTGTGAAGCATCCTTTCATATCCTGCACGGTGGAGTCAAGTTTGGTGCATCATTCTTGTCCAGAGAGCTTTTAGCGCCTTCTTAAACAGTCTTGATGAAGAGATGGGAGGATGAAAGGGATGGGGAGAGGGACGTGAGTTAAGGCGGGTGAAAAAGAAAGAGGAGTCAGTATGAAAAAAAGAAAAGGGAGAAAAGAAGGGAACTTTAAAGGTGAGGAGGAAAAAAACGATTTGCAACAGAGGAAAAAGGAAAAAGTAAGGAAGGTGGACGGACAAGAAAGATAGAGAAGATGGAAAACAATGGAAAATGAGAAAGAAGAGATAATTAAAACGATGTAAGTTGGAAAAGAAAGAAAGGTGAGCAAACTAGACGATGGAAATTAGAAGACGGAAGACGGAAGAAAGGAAGGCAGAGATTAAAAGAAGTGACAGCATGGATAGGAACTCAGACAAAGGCACATACCGCGAGGAAGGTGAAATGAAAGGAAGGGGTTAAATGAAAATACGGGGAAAACGTAAGAAAGAATGAAGGAAATAACAAATAAGAACTATCAAATATGTGAAGAAGAAGAAAGAGGGACAATATCTAATTTAAGGCAGGCTAAACAAACAGCGAAGTAGCAAGCTCGGAGAATTTACTTTGAAACATGAAAAATTAATATTCCACAATTACGACAGATACAAAAACCAACCGTGAAGAAATAACAGCAAACAATGTTATATAATTACACTCGAATACCTCATATCAGTAAAATACAAGTATGACCTTTACGAAATTCTAAAAGAGGCTGATTCTTTACAATATTAGACAACCGTTACAATGAAAATCACAAAAGGAAGAAAAATTACAACCGAACATATGTATTTTCTTTTTCTTTAATCATCCGCCTCTCATTTTCTTCCTCCCTCCTCATTACCATTCCTCCCCACACTGCCACGGCGGGGACGGGACGGGGAGGTGGAAATCAAGGTGACGTAATGCGCTGTGATCCTCAGTAAGTCTTTTAATTAAATCAAGAGTCTGGGCTGCGTCGGGAAGGCTCGCTGAGAGAGAGAGAGAGAGAGAGAGAGAGAGAGAGAGAGAGAGAGAGAGAGAGAGAGAGAGAGAGAGAGAGAGAGAGAGAGAGAGAGAGAGAGAGAGCGAAGGACGATGCAAATTATAAGTAGTGTACCGAGAACCCCCAGTCTTATTTTTCACCCTGATTCTGTACAGGTAAGCCCACAAAGTGAAGAACATTAGAAGAGGTTCAAAATGTGCTGCCGATCAGAGAAAGGACTTGGACCGGTCAAAATAGAAAGTTGAAATCACCCAGCTTCACCCTTTCCTGCATCGACCCGCTCCAGTTGGTGGACGCACAATAGAGTCTGCAGCAGCCGACAACCTCATCATGTTCATTTCACTCGATCGTCACGTTCTCTTACCCTTTCTTTAAGAGTGACTATAGCTTTGTGCTCTGTTACGCCAAGAGTGTCACCCATTTCTAGAAACAGCATTGCCAACTGTTTTCACTGCTGTGGCAGGACAGATGACGCTAAGCCACATAATGTAAGCAAATGAAAAATAAAAAGATGTTTAAAGCAAATATCAAAACATCAAGTTGCGATGGACGAAGGAACTCCCAGGTACTGCTACGAAGTTGCATAACATATCCAAGGAGCTGCTCGCCTTGAAATGCCAGTTTTCACCTCACAAGTGTGATAAAACTTAAAGAACCGTGAATATGCAAGTGAAAAACAGACGATGTGGCAGACATCAAAGGTCAATCAATACTTTGTTATCGTGGGAACGTTTCTTTCTTCCAGCTGAGGTTTTTTCCTCTTTTTTTTTATATTCTTTTCAATATATTTGTGACAGAACGTAGAAGTCTCAGGGAAGTATTAAGTGATTACTGACATGAACAGTTTGGCTACACTTTGATTTAGTGCTGAGTTCAAGAATAAGATCTGATTTGAGTACAGAGTTAGCAGGAAGCTGAAAGCAGAAACGCTACATTAGAAATACGAGTATTGTGACGCTGACGGCTTTGACAAACAGAAAGAGAATATTGTTCGCGACACTAGCAGAATTTACAATCACATATAACTGCGTCCCGCTACCTGAATTACGAATGTGCAGAATATTAAAGAGGCTCCGGTATGGAGGATATGCTCCGTAATGCCTGACTCTACAAGTATTGTTGTCCTGAATGCTGCAGCTGATGTGTAGCAAGACTCTACTATCATTCAGTATCTATATCATTTCTGTATAATACCAGTGCCTTTAAGAAGAATGGATATGACATAAGGAGACGCGCTTCCTATTTGTCAGTCATGGCAGTCAAATGAACACTACTTTTTGCTGGACAGATAGCGGCTCATAGTGGTATATGCCGACGAACTGAAGATTGTTACAAAAAAATGAATATATATTGTTACAAAAAAATGAATATATTTATTGTTATGTCGAATATAATATTTTTTTGATAGCTGCAACGGTTCTGTAGGATCTTAATTGCCTTCACACTTGACTGTTGGTCTTTAGATGGCTTGAAAATAAGCAGTTTATCTTTTCTTGTTTTGTTTTCTCGTTTCACTTTGTTCAGTTGACACTTCAGTTCGTCCAGTTCATTTTGTCAAAACTCCCGAGAGAGAGAGAGAGAGAGAGAGAGAGAGAGAGAGAGAGAGAGAGAGAGAGAGAGAGAGAGAGAGAGAGAGAGAGAGAGAGAGAGAGAGAGAGAGAGAGTGTGTGTGTGTGTGTGTGTGTGTGTGTGTGTGTGTGTGTGTGTGTGTGTGTGTTTCTAAACGGTCAGGATCCCTTTAGTTTCTGTCTTCATTCTAAAGAGTTCTACCGACGTGTTCTGTGTTCTGCGTAGTGACAGTTGTGGAAAGGAAACACTGATTAGAGTATGTCACATCCTGAAGGGTATAAAAGAAAACAGCAATTAAAAAAAACTATTAATAACAAAAAGTAGTAATATTTGAGTAAAGCAAAATCATTTCCATGCATCTTTCTTTCTGAAGGTAAAAACCCGGATACTCGCAAACTTACCGTTCTAGAAAGAGACATTAAAACACTAACAGAGGATAGGCAAACACACACACACACACACACACACACACACACACACACACACACACACACACACACACACACACACACACGACTAAACGTAACCAGAGACACCCTAAAATCACGAACGAACGGAACGAATCCTCTTTCAAAATAGCATAGAAACTTCATGACAAGAGAGGCACGGGAAGGAGGACCAGGCCGGGAGGTGGAGGGTCAGGAAAGAGTGAGGCGGCGGGAAGCAGAGTGAGGTGCAGAGGAGGAGGAGGACTGGTGGAGGTGGACATCGTGAAGCACAGACGCGGAGGTGGGTGGGGAACACAATCTCGTTAGTGCAATGCCTAGGCGCGCCGCTGCACCCGACGTAACCTGACTGAAGACACCCACTGAATGCCAAACCAGACCCCTGCGCCCTTTGTCTCGTGTTTGTGAGTGTATTGCAACGCCATGAGGGAAGACACTTAATAGCAGAGTGCGTCTCTCTCTCTCTCTCTCTCTCTCTCTCTCTCTCTCTCTCTCTCTCTCTCTCTCTTCACAGGAAGATAAGGATGTGTGTGTGTGATAAGGAGAGAGAGAGAGAGAGAGAGAGAGAGAGAGAGAGAGAGAGAGAGAGAGAGAGAGAGAGAGAGAGAGAGAGAGAGACGAGACGAGACGAGACGAGACGAGACGAGACGAGACGAGACGAGGCGAGACGAGACGAGAGGGAAGCATACAATAGTTCACATCAGCAGCGTAATAACCTTGTTACGTTCTTAAAGGAGAGGAAAGTGGACGAAGCGAAGGAAAGTAGCGGCGATATTTACAGAGTGCATTTACTTGTAAGGCACCTCCGGGAAAGCTGAGGAAAGGGGCAACGTGTGGAAGAAAAAGGCGAGAAATGGAAAGGGGATAAAAAAAAAAAAAAGAGAGAGAGAGAGAGGTTGAATAGATGAAGGAAAATGAAGGTAAAGTGTTAGTTTATGAAAGTTAGATCACAGGATGTTGAGAGCCAGGTGACTGAATAATAGATGTTAAATAAGAGAGAGAATGAAGATGAGAGGCATTCAGGGAACAAGGCACATACACATCAAGATTGTTACTTTTCTATTTTTTTTTTTTTTTCTGTAAGTAGGGGATGTTGGACACAGTATTTAATAGCTTTGATTAAATGCTCTGCTGACTCTGCTCTCCATAATTAATATAGTAATGGAATAAGAACGTGTGTGTGTGTGTGTGTGTGTGTGTGTGTGTGTGTGTGTGTGTGTGTGTGTGTGTGTGTGTGTGTGTGTGTGTGTGTGTGTGTGTGTGTGTGTGTAGTCAGGAATACAAAACATACATAGGGAAGTAACCCATGTATGGCCATAATACCCGTTAACATACAAAGGAAAAATTCTAAGCTGAAACTAATGACTCATGAAAACACAATGCTCAGCCAACCTGTCTTTAACCCCTTCAGTACCAAGGCGCGTTTCCATATTCATTCTGCTTACTATTTGATGATTTTATACAACTTCAGAAACTCATGTGGGGGATTAAAAATAGTGAAGACTGTGGCCATTAATCTTCTGACCTCTATAGATCCTTTCTAATATCACTAAAATGATCTAATGGTACACAAAAACTCAAGGTAGAATTGTGTCCTAGTATTGAACTGGTTAACTGTGAGGAAAGGTAGGAAAAGAAACCATGAGCTTAAAGGAACAAGTCGTATATTTCTGAGAAGGAAGAAAACATGAAAAGGCATTGTAGAAAGACGAATACTATAACATTTGCTTGAACTAACTTCTGTGAATTGATGAAGAGGTAAGGCTAAAAAGTATATATATAAAGTAGAAACCATGTGTCTGGAGTGAGGCTGTGGTGGATGCTAGAAAGTAATAACAAGAGAGAGGCACAAAAAGACAGGAAAGACAAAAGAGAGCGAGGATGAAAGTAAGAAAAAAAAAAGGGAGGTTAAGATGGTCGAGTATAGAGTGTTTGCATTTTGTTCCCAGGTGAGGAGAATGCAGGAGGAGAGCCATTGAAGTGGAAAAGAGAGGCAAGGAGAGCGCTGAGGAATATAGTCTTAAATGAAGGTGGAGGAAAATCAGAGCGAAACTGTACAATGGGATGGGAAGGAAAGAGAGGAGGGAGCAAGGGAGATTACTGACGGAATATGGAAAGGAGACGGAGAGAACTGCAATCACTAAGAATAATTTACCGGGGCTGGACTGTGTTAGAGAGAGAGAGAGAGAGAGAGAGAGAGAGAGAGAGAGAGAGAGAGAGAGATCTACTTTCCTTCTTCTTCCTCCTCCTCCTCTCTCTTCGTCAGACTCACAGGTGAAGCACACGCCTTGTTTGTCTCGTTGTGGAGCGCAAGTCTTCATCTTTACCTTCCTGCTTCCTTTCTTGTAGGTGAGAGCAGCAGTTCCTTTACTTTCCCACAACCTGCCTCGTTAACAATAACTGCCCTCCTCCTATGAAGCTTTTCCTTTGTATCCCTTTCTCTCCAGGCACACCATCACCTCCTGGTCTTCAAACTAGTCTTCTTTACTGCCTTTCAAATAGCACATGTACATCATTCAGATTTACTTCACTTTCAAAAATATACGTATATATATATATATATATATATATATATATATATATATATATATATATATATATATATATATATATATATATATATATATATATATATATATATATATATATATATATATATAGTGCGTAATTATTAGTGATGCAAGACAAGAAAGAAAATGCCTATACGCTGACTTATAAATTAAAGAGATCAATGATATAAAAAGATTCTCTCTCTCTCTCTCTCTCTCTCTCTCTCTCTCTCTCTCTCTCTCTCTCTCTCTCTCTCTCTCTCTCTCTCTCTCTCTCTCTCTCTCTCTCTCTCTCTCTCTCTCTCTCTTTAGAAACACAGATTCTACCAATGTATATTCAGCGTAATAACAGTGAATATGTAGAAGCAACTAAACTCATTACGGAACAATGTTAACATAGTTCAATGAGTAACGTCAGCCTGGGAGTGTCTTGTTTACTTCTCATTTCCAGCACCTCTGTTAGCATTTACATGGTAATTACTGATAAACCAATGATTTTCCTCTCGGCGTCCCGTCATAACAAGGCAAAAGCAACACTGGCATTACGTTATTATACTGGACGTGTGTTCGGGGTATGGAGGAGTGGGGCGCTGGTGTGGGAGTTAGTGCGCCAGCGATGGAGTAAATGCAAGATCTATGTTGGAATACAAATACGACTACTTCATATTCTTATGAATGCGAACACACACACACACACACACACACACACACACACACACACACACACACACACACACACACACACCAATACGTATTTGTTACACGGACTAACTTATCCTCATTAAACATTATAGTTCACAACATGTTACTTTGCTGCCTTCCATGGCTGTCAAACATACGCTCTAGACAGGTTCATCATGGCTGTTGAGTTGTGATAGTCATTAATTATCACCACCACTGAGTATTACAGTGGTGAAATCAGTGCAACCTTCAAGTCACACAGTGTCACATTATATTCCATGTAATATCCAGAATTCAACAGAACAGTTCAAAATAAATCCAACGATAAGCATGCCTCATTCTAGACAATCGTCATCCTTTGTTAAGAGTCACTGAGTCACACTCCACACGCCATCCTGCCGCAGGCTGGACTGTATATAAGAAGGTAAGAACATAAGAAAATGAGGGAAGCTTCAAGAGGCCGTCAGACCTACACCTGGCAGTCCCTGTATAAGCGAAGCTACTTAATTCCATCTATCATCGCCATCCATAAATTTATGTAATCTTTTAAAGCTCCCTATTGACTCAACACTAACAACATGATTACCGAGTCCGTTCCATTCATGAACCACTCTGTTAGAGAACCAGTTCCGTCCCATTTCTTTCCTACAGCTGAATTTCTCAACCTTAAACCCATTTTTTCTGGTTATATCCTGGCTACTTATCCTAAAAACTTTGCTCATACCCCCTAGTTGTAACCTCTATATCACTTAAACACTTCTACCAAGTCCCATTCTTATCCAAGTCTCTCTAGTGAATGCAAATTTTGGTTTTTCATTCTCGCTTCGTAGGGAATATTCCTCGTCCCCCTGCATCTTTTTAGATACCCTCTTTTATACTGATTCCAATAGACCTTTATCTTTCCTATAACGTGGGGACCAGAACACTACCGCATAATCTAGATGCTGTCTGATCAACATCAAATATAATTGTAATATAACTTTTGAACTTCTGTTTTTAACACTCTTAAAAATTAATCCTAGCACCATATTTGCCTTATTTCTAGCCTCTATGTACTGCTTTATTAGACCAAGATTGGAACAAACTATGACTCCTAAATCTTTTTCATATTCTGAACATACCAGAGCCTCGTTGTTTGTCGTGTACCTATTGTGTGGATTTCCTCCACCTATGTTAAGTACTTTGCATTTGTTAATGTCGAACTACATTTTGCCATCTGTCTGTCCATTCATTCATCTTATCTAGATCTGTTTGCAACTCGATGGTATTCGAATCTGACCTAATCAATCTATCTA
>NC_059287.1:5608552-5613552 GCF_017591435.1 Portunus trituberculatus
TACGTACCAGTTCATTACAAATCACAGTGTACATAACCGTGGAAGTGAAATGTCGTAAAAATGTAATACTCCACGGGATATTTTCACCTTCACTCCTGTCACCAAGGTAAGTAGCTTATACCTCGCTGAGATGCCTGCTTTGAGAGTGTAGATGTCTTAGAACAAACCAATCGGTTCTTCTGCCTATTAGTTGGAAAACATGAGCTTGTGCGTAAAATTAAGCTAAGTTTGAGAGAGTGAGTGAATGATAGTAATCGTGAATGAGTCGAACGGAAAGCAGCAGGAGTTCGAAAAGTGGTAATCTTAAAAGTGTCTGTAAATGGGAAGAAATAAGCATGTGTGAAAATTAGGATGAGAAAAAAAGAGTGTGAATTAGATTATGAAAATGATTGAAGATTAATTATAAATATGAGTGAGGTTGAGAGTGGGAATGTGAGTGAAGGAATATAAATGTGAGTGAATGTGAAAGTTAGAGAAAGATAAAAAATCCGAGGATTAATTGACAGAATGAGCCTGAGTAATAGTGAGAATAGAATTTTCAAGAGGGTGAGAGTGGAGAAGAATGGAGAGTAAATGCTACGTATGGTAAAAGTAATCGGGAGAGCCAGGAAACACTCCCTTCTTTCTTTATCTTAGAGGATGAGGAAGATGGAGATGACAGGGAGGGAAATTTGAGACAAAATAACATGGGAATGGAGAAGAAACAAAGAGTGGGAGGGAAGGGACGCGGAGTGTGGAGTAAGAGAAAGGGAATTCATAACGAAGGTAAGAGAGTAAATGGGGAAAGGAAGAATGAAGTGGAAGAAGAGTATAGGATGATAGTAGAGAGGAGTAAAGGTGAGAATGAGTGGCTAGTATGTACAGTGGTAACGCGCTAGTCTGGCATTACTAAGGTCGGCAGATCGAGTCTCGCTCTGGCTCGTGAGTTTAAGCTGTGGTTGGAGCGCCACTGTGGGAAGTTAGGTTTACCTCGCTGACGTTCTGGAGACCTTTGGATATAAAGGATACCGAAACTAAAAACAACCAGCTTTAACTTTTAACTTAATTACTACTACTCTTCTCCAGTTCAATCTCCTATATGCTTCAAAAGTAATGAACATTATTTCCTTATTCATCAAATCTCATTATTATTTTCTTTCATCTTTATGTTGTCTCCTCTATCTTTCCGCTCACGACCTTTGCGTGGCGGATACGATACACTTTAGATTTCTGTGATATGCATGAAATTTATCCAGACCCACAACCACAACCGTGGATATCAATGTAAAAGAAATCCTCAACTACATTCACATCAGTGAATATTCATTAATGATTTTACAACAGCAACCTTAATCCGCAACCACATGTTTTGAGAAATATATATCCAGCTCCGCCTCTACATCCGTGGAACTGTAAAATTTAGTAAAAACACAGTTCCAATACGGAAAAAATAGTGGAGACGTTCTCGGCGCGTTAGTATGTATGGAAGGAGGCATCAGGTAAGCCTATAATGCGATCTTGAAGTAAAAAGAGATTACAGATAATGCAGAGGCAGAGGAGCGGGTGGAGAGGAGGATTTAGGGGATTTCACATTGCGGTGGTCACCAGGCCAAGACAGACTCCAGTATTTCCACGGTGATCGGTCGAGACTATTAACTAGCGCCGCTACAGCAGATGTGTGAGGCACATTCACTACTTCATGTGAACTGCAGGTAGAAAAAATATACGAGTATATGCTTCGAGTCTTTAGGGCCAAAAGTAATGCGTTAGGTTCAGGGGTAAAAGTTTGTTATATTGGATGCCTCTCCTGCGCTCAGTAAAGGAACCATTCCCCAAGCCCTCGTCTGCCGGGCCAATAACAGGGACGTGGGATACATTGGATTACAAACGGAGAGAGAATGTCTTCCTTCCTGAGAAAATTAAATGTTTGAGGAAGATAACAAAAACTACGCAAAGGTTGTGTTGCTAAAGATACCTTGCAATCAACTCCTGCCACACGAGAACTTAGTTACAGACTTTTTCGCCATGATATTAAATGAACATATTAGTGAACATCCGAGCGGAGGCTGCCGTGACTGCTCGAGCTCCCAGCGGCGAAGAAATAGGAAAAAAAGGAGGCTCACCTTAATGAGTCTTTCTGAAACAATACGGAAGCGCTGCAAACGAATAAGAAATTGTGTTTATCCTTCCTTCAGGAGATAAATGAAAGTTCTTAGTGTAGCAAAAGTGAATACAAAGTTAAAAGGACGTGTGTGTGTGTGTGTGTGTGTGTGTGTGTGTGTGTGTGTGTGTGTGTGTGTGTGTGTGTGTGTGTGTGTGTGTGTGTGTGTGTGTGTGTGTGTGTGCTTCACTGTTTGATCTGCTGCAATCTCTGACGAGACAGCCAGACGTTACCCTACGGAACGAGCTCAGAGCTCATTATTTCCGATCTTCGGATAGGCCTGAGACCAGGCACACACCACACACCGAAACAACAAGGTCACAACTCCTCGATTTACATCCCGTACCTACTCACTGCTAGGTGAACAGGGCTACACGTGAAAGGAGACACACCCAAATATCTCCACCGGCCGGGGAATCGAAGCCCGGTCATTTGGCTTGTGAAGCCAGCGCTCTAACCACTAACCTACCGGGTGTGTGTGTGTGTGTGTGTGTGTGTGTGTGTGTGTGTGTGTGTTTTGCTTTCCATCTCTCGTGTGTTTCCTCTCTAATAAGCGAATGACAAGCATAAGGACGAAAAGTAATGGACATGTGTATCATTCACATGAAATCAGAAAGAAGGAGACCTTAGCAACAATGAAGGGAGGGAACAAGATAAGAGGGGCAAATCACGTGGTGGCGGGTTAAAAGGGAAGGCAATGTAAGAGTAAATAAAGGAGAGATAAGCAGTAGAGATGTACGAGCAAGTAAGGGAAAACCAGTGAAATGTAGAAATGTTGAGAGACGAGATAAGAACGAAAAAGTAAAGTCATATAAAGAAGAGGGAAACAAATAAGGAAAAAGAGACAACTGCGAAGTTATGAAGAAAGTACATCAATACACTAAAAGGAAGAACAAGGAGTAGCTAGAATTATTTATGAAGACGTATCATGCATTCACAGCCAGTGGAGATAGAAGGTGCGTGTGGAGCCGCCCCTGACCTTCCTGCGTCGCAAAGCCAAGTGGCAGTAAAGAACCACTGAACGTAATATGGAGTGTTGCAACATTACCTCCGCGGCCCAGAACATGCGGGGCTCGCAGCACAAAGCCTGTCTCGTTGATTTCAAGGGAAAACAAAGGTGGATTACATTCCCTCCTATACTGCTGAGCAATTAACGACCTGCGCTGCACGGCTATCAATCTATCCGATGTGATCTATTGCATTCTGGCCTAAACGAGGTGAATGAATTGCACAACCAACACAAACGAGAGAGGCTCAGAGGTAGGCATTTTTTATTCCCTCGGCGGGAGTGAGACGAAGGGGTTCTAATTTTGTTACCGGACATCTCTACAACACACCGCTCCGCATTGCCTTCGGAGAACAAAACGATGGTTTGGCTAGGAACATTTCTTCGTGTACAGTATTTATGTTTCCCAATGAACATGATCAGCCAGTGGTAGAACAGAGCGCTGATCCCCTAACGTGTTCCATGCAGGAGGTGAGGCATTTTTCTATAACGTTCGTGAACAGAGTATAATACAGTACGAGAGAGAGGTGTCACTACATTCGCTCCCTAATTTTGGATATCCCTTCTTATATCTTAGAGAACCAGCATCAAGTGGCGCTTTTTTTAACATTACATTGCCCTTGGCTGGCCTTCTTTCCTACATAAAAAAGAAAAAAAAGCCGGACGCAGGTAGCGGATTCCCTCTAAGCTTTCCCGGTATTCTCCCTGCTACGCGAACCAACGTGGTTAAAATCGTTCAGTGGCTTCCGGGATGCCCGGCAATCTGCACCTACACTAGCTCAGACATGTGTAGTATGTAAAATTAGGCTATTCAATAAGTTGACAGAGATGGCTGATGGTCGTACCGTACATGCAAAGGTTGACAGTACACACACTAAAACATCCCGCTACCTTCTACCAACCCAGCAAATCGCGTGAAGTGAGGCCGTACCGAGAGAGAGAGAGAGAGAGAGAGAGAGAGAGAGAGAGAGAGAGAGAGAGAGAGAGAGAGAGAGAGAGAGAGAGAGAGAGAGAGAGAGAGAGAGAGAGAGAGAGAGAGAGAGAGAGAGAGAGAGAGAGAGAGAGAGAGAGAGAGAGAGAGAGAGAGAGAGAGAGAGAGAGAGAGAGAGAGAGAGAGAGAGAGAGAGAGAGAGAGAGAGAGAGAGAGAGAGAGAGAGAGAGAGAGAGAGAGAGAGAGAGAGAGAGAGAGAGAGAGAGAGAGAGAGAGAGAGAGAGAGAGAGAGAGAGAGAGAGAGAGAGAGAGAGAGAGAGAGAGAGAGAGAGAGAGAGAGAGAGAGAGAGAGAGAGAGAGAGAGAGAGAGAGAGAGAGAGAGAGAGAGAGAGAGAGAGAGAGAGAGAGAGAGAGAGAGAGAGAGAGAGAGAGAGAGAGAGAGAGAGAGAGAGAGAGAGAGAGAGAGAGAGAGAGAGAGAGAGAGAGAGAGAGAGAGAGAGAGAGAGAGAGAGAGAGAGAGAGAGAGAGAGAGAGAGAGAGAGAGAGAGAGAGAGAGAGAGAGAGAGAGAGAGAGAGAGAGAGAGAGAGAGAGAGAGAGAGAGAGAGAGAGAGAGAGAGAGAGAGAGAGAGAGAGAGAGAGAGAGAGAGAGAGAGAGAGAGAGAGAGAGAGAGAGAGACTGCTCCACCTGTTTAACGCACACCAGTAGAAGGCGCGGCACAAAACTATGATGGAAAGCTGTTTCTGGCAGGCTGTTTACGTCTGGGCCGATGCTGCCAGGTGGCTGAGCGGCGGGTGGGGAAGGAAAGAAATGGAGGAAGGGAGAGACTTACGGTCTGTGGAATGTTCTTAATGCAATATTTGCTCGCCAACAGCAATCCACTGCTCTATTTTTCTGAAGCAAATAAAGTTTTCTACCACCGCG
>NC_059287.1:5618552-5623552 GCF_017591435.1 Portunus trituberculatus
TGTGTGTGTGTGTGTGTGTGTGTGTGTGTGTGTGTGCGCGCGCGCGCGCGTGCTTGCGAAATGGAAAGCAGTTTTTGTTACTAAATTCGGTGCGGTGGATAAATTAAACTTACCTTTCCCCACATCTCTCTCTCTCTCTCTCTCTCTCTCTCTCTCTCTCTCTCTCTCTCTCTCTCTCTCTCTCTTACTCCACACGCAAACAAAAAATCACAGCCAGAATTCCGAGTCGGGCTCATGTCTCCCCGCCACACTTTCCTGACATCACGCCTCACTTACCGTCACGTAGAGGCGACGCTAAATGACATCGATTAATCTCAACTTGTCGTCGCTGTTGGGAGATAACGCTTATGAAAAAAGGGAGTACGCAAAAAATAATCACTTGTAGAAATATGAAGAGATCTGTGAAGGAAACTGAAGGATATTTTTAAGATTTTAGAGTAAAAAGAGTGAAGAAAGGAATACAGGAAGCCATTAGAGACACGAATGAGTTTATAGTGGAAGGGGAAAGGGTTAGTGTGGGAAAAAATGCAAGGAAAGAAAGCTATAACTGAGGAGCGTAGATAACAATGGGAAAAATAATTGGCTGTTAGATAAAGTGAGTTATGGTAATGATCAAAGGGAAGATACAAGGACACAACGTGGAAGGGAAGGAAGTCGGCTCATATAACGTATCGAGCTAAGAATATTTTCAATTTAATAATAATAACTCCCTACTGAATTATTGAACTTTTGGCTGTGGTATTGAAATGTAACCCTCTTCTGGTCTTATAAATTTTATATTGGTGTTGACATGATGCGTCTCCGATTATTCCCAGCCTCTCATTTTCTGTGCTTCCTTTCAACGAGTATTCTCTCATTTCTGTTAACTTCACTAAATTTTGGCGCTTATATTCTTTCATTACTTTTCTCTCCGTTCTCCATCATTTACCTTCCTTCGTTCCTAACTAAAGACATCCCATATTCTTTAGATCCACGTCTTCGCTTCGTCCTCGTCCTGCTCCATGCTAGCAGGGAAGAAAAAGAGTCACGAGAGGACAGCACAACATTAGAGCCTCAAGAATCTGCCAGAGTAGACCAGACAGAAGATTCCAAACAGGAAAAAACACATCTTCATCTACTTGTATTCATTAAGATTACAAAGGAAATGCGTACCTCTATTTGGAGGAAACGTAATTATGAATATAGCTTTAAGCTGCTTTCTTTTCTCTCTTATTCTTCAAATCCTCATTCTGCCTATCCTCCCTCCTATCTTCTCAGCATCTGAGTCTCCAGGAATACCGAGGTTTTCCTTTTATGTTTTTTTTTTTTTTTTTACGGTAAGGCCTATAGCGCCTGTAGGCACACTTGAAGAGTGTATGGGAAGCGCTGTTTAGCTTCCGCCCATTTGTGGCGCAGGCAATTTTATTTATAGTGGTACCCATATCACCACCCAAGCTCATCTTAAGTGTAACCACCTAGAGCCTGGGTATCATGGCGACTCGACAAATGGCAAAGTGTTTTAAGGCTGTACGTGGTGGGATTCGAACCTACGCGTGAACGTCTGCCCGATCCCACGCTCACCACCTTATCCACTACGCCACCGCCTCCCTCTGTTCACACGAACCTTCACTTCCCTCCCCAATAGCTTTGTCCTAATGAAGCACCTGGGCCTGTACCGCTGCCTCGTGTGTCGTCACGAGCCGCGTTAATTCAGCCTGGCTTAGTCACCCATCCGGTGGTGGCAGCCTTTTTTTTTTTAATGCCAGATGATTTGATTGATAGTCTCGGGATCCATTACTCTGATATCACGCTTAATCATAAAGATTTTGTTGATAAATTATTATAGAGCCCTATTTTTACAGGAAATATTTGCAATAAATGCCCACTGTGTCATCACTGTATCTATTCAAAAAATAGTTAAAAGGGAATAAACTGAAAGGGGAAAACAGTGTTATTATTCGTGCTAATTGCTGCCAACACACCATGGTAAAATTAAAACAGTGAGAGAGAGAGAGAGAGAGAGAGACGAACTATGGAAGTATCTCGTGTATTGGAACCCGCTGGAACCTTGTACGAGTCCAAAAATATATTTGAAAGACTAGCAAAGGCGTCCCGTGTGGCAAGGCAGCCTCTCAAAGGCAGTACAACCACGGCCCTCATGAGTCAACAGCGCTGCACTGCCTGCCTACCTCTCTGCAATCCCCTGCCTGGTTGCCGTTCACTTGGCCTTCCTCCCGTGTTGTCAAGCTGCCATGCATTCGACTCCCTCTTGCTGTACAGCCTTTGCCTTAGCAGTGAATGCTAAACCTTTCCCGTCATAAAAGACCATATTATGAAACACTTAGGCGCCGAACCTCCATGACATTCAAAAAGTTTAAACTTAAAAATATTTTTCAAGGATGCTTTTTGGTTCTAGTGACAGATTGCTACATTATCAACGGGAGAAGCACTCTTGAGAAGCACTCTTATCATCTCTGTAACCTTGGAAAATAGTGGTGGTGAGAGAGCAGTGTGTTTCAGAATACTGGCCGGAATTATACACACCAACACACACATACACATACACCTTTGAATGATACCCGACTACTGCTTGCAAGCTACATTGCGCCTGATACAAGACTTCTCACTGCCATGTTCTCTCTTGACACTCGATAATGAGTATCTCGTAAGCACACCACGACTATTGCCTACGGTGATTCTTATCTACTGTATATATACCAGCACTACTTTAACATGTTAAAGGTCATATTTCTACTGTTTCTTTTACTACTACTAGTTTTACTGCTACTTTTTACCTAAACATGTATCATTATGATCAAGCAGTAGTAATAATAGTAGTAGTAGTAGTAGTAGTAGTAGTAGTAGTAGTAGTAGTAGTATTTCCGTCTTCCTATGACCTGAATTAATTTAAGAGCAAGGTTTCAAGATATTTATCCCATTCTTTTGGGTAACTCTCTCAGCTCTGTTTTGGAACTGGCATCTTAGTGGGCAACCAAACCAACAAAACACCACTACCATCACCATCACAAGCACCACTAACAACGACAACAGCAATAATAATAATAATAATAATAAGAAGAAGAAGAAGAAGAAGAAGAAGAAGAAGAAGAAGAAGAAGAAGAAGAAGAAGAAGAAGAAGAAGAATAAAAAGAATAATAATAATAATAATAATAATAATAATAAGAAGAAGAAGAAGAAGAAGAAGAAGAAGAAGAAGAAGAAGAAGAAAGAAAAAAGAACAACAACAACTACTACTACTAATTACTACTACTACTACTACTACTATTACTACTACTACTACTACTACTAATAATAATAATAATAATAATAATAATAATAATAATAATAATAATAATAATAATAATAACAATAATAACTATGTGGAAGGTGACGGATAGGAGTGGTCGGCGAACATTTTATTGCCGACTAGTTGCGCCACAAGGCTTCTCCAGGGCTTCTACACACTCCCCTTTATTGGGAAGCCTTATGGACGAAATTAGTCGGCAATAAAGTGTTTCCTTCTCCACCTTCCACAACTTGTCCTAACGTTCCCATCATTATAACATTAACAGTAATAGTAAAAAAAAAAATAATAATAAAAATTAATAATAATAATAATAATAATAATAATAATAATAATAATAATAATAATAATAATAAAAATAATGATAACAATAACAATAACAATAATAGTAATAACAATAACGCTACTGCTACTACTACTACTACTAATGATAATAATAATAATAATAATAATAATAATAATAATAATAATACTATTACTACTACTACAACTACTATTACTGCTACTACTAGTAACAATAAGAACAATTATTATCATTATTATTATTATTATTATTATTATTATTATCATTATCATTATCATAATATTAATAATAATAATAATAATAATAATAATAATAATAATAATAATAATAATAATAATAATAATAATAATAATAATAATAATAATAATAATAATAATAATAATAATAATAATAATAATAATCTATTATTATCATTATTATTATTATTATTATTATTATTATTATTATTATTGTGTGTGTGTGTGTGTGTTATGTATTACTAAATGATAATAATAACAGCAGTAGTAGCAGCAGCACCAGTAGCAGTAGCAACAACCACAACAACAACAACAGTAATACTATTAACGACAAGAGCAGTTATGATTTAGTACAACTGACTAACTCTCAGTGTATACAATCAGATAATTGGTCTTGGTGTGAGGAATAATGGTTCTGAAGACTATGGTTCTGAAAAGACATGTAAAACTGGAGAAAATGTTACGAAATTCTTGGATGAAAAACGTAACTTTCATTATCCTAAGATGAATCGCCTGCAATTCCTGTAATGAGAGAAGAAATGAATTACTACAAGCTTAGATTAACTTCAGGAGCCGCGTTGAATTTCAGCCTTGCATGTAGTTAGTCACGCAAAAATTTGTCAGGTACGCAATAAAAGACTTATGGCGCCTTCCGTGTTCCCATGATGGGCAAGATTTTATTATTTCCCAGAACTCCTTCGGCACCTCAAAAAGAAATGAGGTTTCTACGCAAATATGTGGTGCAATTTCACGCCATATATTTTGTATATAAATTTGCCTTTTTATCTTGATTGTTCAACTCCCTTGCGCTCCAGTGTATTTGTGTGTGTGTGTGTGTGTGTGTGTGTGTGTGTGTGTGTGTGTGTGTGTGTGTGTGTGTGTGTGTGTGTGTGTGTGTGTTTTCAAAGGCGAGGAAGAAGGGAAGGGGTGAGCCAATATATTGCGTACACTAGATTGCGAACTGCGAGTCAGGCAACACATCTTTGTGAGCACCAGTTGAGGCACGTCGGCTGACAGGTGGTGACTGTAGTGATGGTGGTGGTGATTGTGGTCGAAGTGGCAGCGGTGATAGAAGTGGTGGTTCTGGTGGTGGTGATAGCGGTTGAGGTGGTAATGATAGTGGTTGAGGTAGTGGTGATAGAGGCGTAGTGGTGGTATTGGTGGTGGTAGTGATAGT
>NC_059287.1:5628552-5633552 GCF_017591435.1 Portunus trituberculatus
CAGCAATAAATGGAACAGCGAGAGAGAGAGAGAGAGAGAGAGAGAGAGAGAGAGAGAGAGAGAGAGAGAGAGAGAGAGAGAGAGAGAGAGAGAGAGAGAGAGAGAGAGAGAGAGAGAGACCCGCAACTATTCCCAATGAAGCACAAAACCACCATATTAGAGTAAAAAGAAGAAAAACAATACTAAAGAACGCATTTTTGTATCCAGGAGTGAAAATAGAAACAATAACAATGTACAATTAGCAACACACTGGACACTCCCGAGGTAAATGACTTCATCAGTACCAACACGCAGGTACACAATGACGGTACACTCCTGTCTGCGTTACCGTTTAATGTGTGTGTGTGTGTGTGTGTGTGTGTGTGTTTTTTCCATGGCATTATGTACACCAATGATAAAATATGCAGTGAAAGTTTACGTACACAGTTAACCTCAAAGATATTTTTCCCACATTTGCATATTTTTCATTAGTATGCGTTTCGTTCATTCAGTGTTTCGTTATTATTAACCAAAATCACCACATGTTGGTACAATACCGTCAAGTTCCTACACGCATTATGAGGCTTTACTGCCGGGGAAAACTTCCAATAACCTTAATTAGGTGTAATATAAATTCATATACTCTGCTAATATTCCACTGATAACTACAGATTAAGTTACAATATAATTAGTAAATGGAGATCGTGAGAGTAATGCGTAAATTAATCTGCCTTCCAATCTCATTAGCAATCTTCATAGGTGCACGCAGGTAAAAATGTTCAGCGTTATCGTACCGTCGCACCGTAATGTTGCACCAGACTCATAAAACTTCCAAATTATTACTGCAGCAATTGCATCTCAAGGCCCCAACACCCTTCCACCGCCGGCCGATAACCTTCCCTGAGCTCACAGTAAAACAAGCTGGCAATAAAATATAACCCTGTCGCTGAGTTCCTCGTATCTGCTGCTTACTAAATGAGTGTCATTAATTCACTGACTATTTGCGAGGCCCTGCAACACTGCCTGCCACGCCCACGCAACCCCCACGCCATCCCACGCCAGCCTCCTGCATCCCACGCTTTCTCATGTTTTGCACACGCCATGCCGCTCCTGTCTGCGTTACTTCAAAACCACAGCTGCTCAACTCACATCCCACACGCTCATCATTTGCATCTCACGCTTATCCATCTCACACGTCTTAAAACACGTTTATCTATTTATTTATTTTTTTTTGTTTTTTTTTTTTCACTTCACGCCCTTCTCTCCTGAGGTCACAGAGTCAGAGTCCAGTATGTGTTTATGCCAGTGCAGGCTGATTACCATTTTATTATCATCATTATTGCCATTAGTATTGTTGTTGTTGTTGTTGTTGTTGTTGTTGTTGTTGCTAATCACTATCATCATTATCTATTTATTAATCCGTTTGATTGATTAATTTGTTTACAGGATTATTTCACTATTTTGCCGTGACGGGCTTGCGCGCGTACATGTTTCTTGAAAGCAATTTTCTGTTTAAACAAAAGGAGCAATTACTGTTGAGTCAACATGTTACTTGCATACTTCATGAGGGAATAAATAAACCAATTTAATGTAAGAGAGAGAGAGAGAGAGAGAGAGAGAGAGAGAGAGAGAGAGAGAGAGAGAGAATTGAAAATGTATAAAGAAATATTCCTGTCTTTCGGGGCAACGAGTCTGAGAGATCAAGCTTGATGTGTTATTACCCACACCCTCCGTTAATGTGGCACGTTAAGGATACTCAATGATTAGTTTGAGGGTCATTAGAGTAGGTAAAAAGTATGCGGGGAAAAACAAATACTTTTTGTAACCATGGCCAATTTATGTATCTTTCTCTGTGTATTTTTTTCTCCATCTACACACTTCCTTCTCACTTCTGCCTCTCCTGTCCTCTATAGCACCTTACGTTTATTACGCAATCTGATACAGTTCCTCATAAATTTCATAAGTCCATGTTGTGTCTTTCATATCTCAGCAACCAATCATGAGGTTAGGAAAGAATAGCTATGAGTTTTTCTTCCTTCTTCCTTCTTCTATTTTGTTTTCAGTATTGTCGGTGTTGTAATGCTCAACAGCCACCCATATGTAGCAATAAAGCTTAGGTGTGTCGGGGAAACTACGAGAAATGCACTGCAAACGTGTAGTTCCCAGGAAAAGCAGACACTGTTGAGAAAACCTATCGACGGCTCAGACGTAGGATGCCTCTCGATTTTTTTTTTTTTTTCGATAACTTTTTTTTACATACTCGAAATGTTTGGAACTTCGGAAGACTTTGGTAGGTTATTGGCTATTCCGCGTTGTATGATGCTGGTTTTATCTCCAAATTCTGCCTCCCTACTGAGATAACATGAGACAGGCAGAGACATGCCCAGCCGAGTAGAGTGAATCACGGTGCCGAGAAAGTTTGAATGACAAAACTCATCCAAACTTTACAAAAACCGTCCAGGTAAACGAAAGTTTCAACTACAAAAGAAAAGATATTGTCAGGCTATTTCTTTTGTGTAAAAACCTTACGAAGGAAAAAAGAATAAACATAGATACGATTATATTAACATGCATATACACATTCATACATACATACATACACACATACATACATATGTATATTATCAAAATAAAACAATAACAACAGCAACAATAACAATAACAGCAACATCAGCAACAACAACAACAACAACAACAACAACAACAACAACGGTAATAAAGATAAAAAGGGTAATGCTAATGATAATAATAATAATAAATTATTATTATTATTATCATCATTATTATTATCATTATCATTATTATTATTACTAATAATAATAATAATAATAATAATAATAATAATAATAATAATAATAATAATAATAATAATAATAATAATAATAATAATAACAATAATGATAATGATAATGTTATTTTAGGCGTTGCACAACTCAGTTAGACGTGTCACTTTGGTGTCCTCCCCACCTTACCAGACGAAGCTCAAAGGAAGCAACATCAATTAGTGTGCAGGGAAACAGATCACTCTGGAGTCACTGATGGATTGTGGGGAAGACAATCCAGCAATAACAAAGGATGAATGAAATAGTAATCCCAAGTCTTCCGATAAATAAAGAGAAAAGAATGAATGAATGTAGCGACAGAACAGACAAGGACAATCAAAATCAATTCTGGCCGTGGTGGTCTGGGTAGGCCTAAGAAGCTGGGAGGCGAGCTGGCCCTCCGCGCCTCATCAGGGGTGCCCTCCCCGGGGACACCCTCACACGTGTTTATTCCTCCTTGTGATACATTTTCCAGAGTTTTCACGATGTTCCAAAGCTTTTCTCTTTATAAACTAATGAGAAAGCAAAGAAAAGCAATTCAGTAAAGAGCAAACACTGCAAAGTTGATCAGAACGAGACGAGAGCAGGAACGCACCAGATCAAATCACGGCAGCGATTGAAAAACATATGAATAAAACATAAATTCAAAAATAGACATCCTTCTTCTCTTTCATTTTTATATATCACGTTTACGCTTCGATGGGGAAAAAGAAAAAGAAAAAAAGAAAACACGTCGTAACCCACAATCAAAAAGAAGTAAAGAAATAAGCAAAATAAATCACAAAATAGACATCTTTCTTCTCTTTCAACTAATATATCACGTTTACGCTTCGATGGGAAAGAAAAAATAGGAAAAAAAGAAAAACAGACCATAACCCACAACCATAAAACGTTTTCCCTGGTTGGGCGGGGCGGGGCTGCTCCTTAGGTGGCCTTTATCGCTTAGGTCACGCTGGGGCATTAAAGACACGTTTATATTCAATGGAGGTGGTGGCGATGGTGCTCTCTCTCTCTCTCTCTCTCTCTCTCTCTCTCTCTCTCTCTCTCTCTCTCTCTCTCTCTCTCTCTCTCTCTCTTTGTGCCAATATTCACAAATCCTTGCTTAACACGTGCCAATCTCAACAGAGCACGTTAAAGGCGCCATCAAAACCTTTTCTGCATGTACATGAGAAAATAGTTCCCCTTCTATTTTGCCTTCAATCTTTTCCAATTCACTTAAACTTTTTTATCCTCTTTTTCCCCTTTTCAATGTTTTTTTTTTTTTTGCCTACCAGTTTGTCACTTTTTTTTATTTATTCTTGGTTTACCTTTCCCTCTTCTCCTCGTGTTTTCTTTTCTATTGTTGCCGCCTATATTTTTCTTCCTTGATTTTTTTTTCTTTTACCTCGTCTTTCCTGTTTCTCTTTTTATATTTTTTATTTCCTTTTTTTTTACTTCGTATTCTTTACACTTATATACATTTTTCTCTTTTATTTCTTTCGTGAACATTCATCTATCCATTTTTTTTAACAACTCTCAGGCCGTCTGTCCTGAATTTCATTATTTTTCCAGTTTCTCCTTCTTCTTGCTTTTCCTCTCCTTCCTTTCCCCCTTCTGTTCTCTTTCTCATTGTCTATCACCTTGCTTTTAACCTTCTGTTCTCCCCCTTCCTTCATCCTTTGTTACCTCGTTTAATAATCCTTCTTGTCTTCCCTTTCTTCATCCTTTGTTACCTCCTTCACTAATCCTTCCTGTCTTTCTCCCTCACTCCTCGGTCTCTCCCCAGGCGATGTGAATACGGAGCTCAAGACAATCGTTCACAAAATATGTACGGCTGTTTTCCTTTGTGCCTTCCAGCAAACCGGAAGGAGTCATCTTTAGGTAACATTAATCAGTAATATTATACATGTTAATTAACTATTTGGTTCGATTTGATTATTCACTTATTTATTGATTTACTTATTTCTTTTTATACCAAGACACGATCCAAACTCCTGCGTTATTTGTGTGAATATTTGAAAATGTGTGTATGATGTCAGTTTGTTTATTGCCAAGGTCATTCTTCCCCGGACATGATGTAAGAGCGTGGAGGAATACGATCTGGTCTTATCTATTATAAATCATTCTCATTCTGCTTGGAGATCGTGTTACTCACAAAGATGCGAACTGTTTACTGATGCGATCAATGTTCATAATGCACATATTTTTCATTTAATATGT
>NC_059287.1:5636052-5646052 GCF_017591435.1 Portunus trituberculatus
AGCGAACATGCACAAAAAATTGGATATCTTGTTGCAATTCTGTAATAGTTATGGAATGAAGATTAATAAATCAAAAACCACATTTTTTGTTATCTGTTGAAGCCAGAGAGATAGAGAACCGTTTGAGTTGGGTGACTTTGTGGTAGAGCCATGTGAACAGTATGTATATTTAGGTTCCCCATTCACCTGTGATGGCTCTGTGTCTTCTTCAGTCAAGGTTCACGCTAATATTAAGATGGCTCATGTCAATCAATTTGTATCATTTCTAAGGAAAAACAATGATATTCCTTTCATAGTAAAATGAAAAAAGAATTTTCGATGCAGGTCTCATGTCAACTCTATTATATGGATGTGAATCTTGGTTAAATGCTGATCTCCAACCAGTGACAGAAATGTATGACTTGTGTGTGAAGCAATTGGTGGGTGTGAGAGAAACAACTTGTAACGAAATGTGTTATGTTGAGTTGGGGTATCCACCAGTGAAGGAGCTTGTTCCAAGTAAGCAGAGAAGGTTTTTTCAGATGATCTGGCAAGAACGTGCAAACATGACCGATGATCCTTTAATTCATGCAATCAATGTCACTCTTAATGAAAAGTACACCACAAAAACATTTCTATTGGACTTACTATTCCATCACAAAGATGATATTGCCGGAGGTATGGAGAGTCCTTAAAGCAGAATATTTCTCTTTCGGACTCGTCAAGAAAAATAACTTATAAGGAAATAAATCCTGATTTGTCAGTACACGATGTATACACTCGTAGGCATGGAGTTAGAGAAGACCACAGGGTGTCATTTAGCCGCTTTCGCCTGTCAGCCCAATGGCTGGCTGTGGAGGTGGGCAAGTGGAATAGACGGGGACGTGGCCGTCTGCCACTGGAGGAGCGGTTATGCCCCTGGGGAGTGGTGCAGACAGAAGATCATGTCATAAAAGTGTCCCTTTTCACAGCATATCCGTGACGCATACGGCTTAACCGGACTTTATGATTTATTCTGCGGCATATTTGATAACATAACTGTATACTCCATCATAAATTCAGTTCTTAATTTGTATTCTCAGATTCAGCCATAGTCTCAATCTATCCTATACACATGACAGACCATATATTTTGTTTTCCTTTTTATATTTAATAATGTGTTTTATATCTTTGGTGGATATGTTTCCATTGTTCCCTTTTTTCTGGTTATATGTTACTTCACTGTAATACATTTTATTTTTTTGGTAACAAAGTTAAACCTTTTGTGATTTAGGTAATTCAAGATTATGATCTAGGATGGACCCAAAATTATTGTAACCTTAAGTTAATGTATGTTGTTGTGGTCAATAAAATCTATCTATCTATCTATCTATGTGTGTGTGTGTGTGTGTGTGTGTGTGTAATTCACTGTTTGATCTGCTGCAGTCTCTGACGAGACAGCCAGACGTTACCCTACGGAACGAGCTCAGAGCTCATTATTTCCGATGTGTGTGTGTGTGTGTGTGTGTGTGTGTGTGTGTGTGTGTGTGTGTGTGTGTGTGTGTGTGTGTGTGTGTGTGTGTGTGTGTGTGTGTGTGTGTGTGTGTGTGTGTGTGTGTGTGTGTGTGTGTGTGTGTGTGTGTGTGTGTGTGTGTGTGTGTGTGTGTGTGTGTGTGTGTGTGTGTGTGTGTGTGTGTGTGTGTGTGTGTGTGTGTGTGTGTGTGTGTGTGTGTGTGTGTGTGTGTGAGGAGGGCGGTTCGAACACCAGTAACATCCGGCATTCCCAGGCGGTAACCCATCCAAGTACTAACCAGACCCAATGTTGCTTAACCTCGCAGATCGCACGAGAAGCGGTGTATTCAACGTGGTGTGGTGTGTAAGCAGTTTTGATGTAACGGTGAATTCTGCGGATATATTTCGTATTATGCCACATAACACTGCACTGACGATGTACTAAGAAGCGTAAGATATAGTAGTAAATAATGCTCTCTCTCTCTCTCTCTCTCTCTCTCTCTCTCTCTCTCTCTCTCTCTTATTTGGTGCGCGAGCGCGCACGCACGCGCACACACACACACACACACACACACACACACACACACACACACACACACACAGTAAACTCTCACTCATTCAAGCACACTAACTAAAATAACTCAACACTCAAGACATCATCAATTTGCGATACAATTCATCACTAGTGTGTACTCGCAGAATATGACAGCAATAACCGTAAGGGAGCATTGAGTTTATATAAGCGTATCAGTTAGGAGCGAAGACAAGAGGGCGACTGACAGGACAGGAGGTGATAGGCCGAGAGGAAAGAAAGAAAAGGAAAACGGAACTGATAAAAGAGGTCATGTTGGGAAAGAAATCTAGGAAAAAAAAAAAAAAAGCAACTTCAAGAGCGAGGCAAGAGATTCATGGAAAGGAATGAGGTAGCTCTCAGCGGCCTCTTCCTTTTTTACTTCTGCTTTTCCATGTGATTTTTTTTCCCTTTTTTTTTTTACTTTCTGAATCGCAACACCGATATCGTAACCCTCTCTGTATCTGTCCTTCCATCTAGCAGATTTACATACAAGCATACAGACATACAGGCAGACAAACTGAGAAAAAAAAATGGTAAGATAGATAGACTAACAGATAAATAGCATGGCAGACAGACACACTGAAACACTAACAGACAGACTGACAGACAAATAAGGAGACAGACAAACGCTCGAACTGACTTATCCTGTGCGCTCTCTCTCTCTCTCTCTCTCTCTCTCTCTCTCTCTCTCTCTCTCTCTCTCTCTCTCTATCAATCTATCTGGTATACGCATTAAAAAAAGTTTTAACCAACAAATGCAAAACTCATTAGAAGAACTTTAAAGTAATCACAAGATCCGCAAACAATGAAGAAAAACAACATAATAAAAACTATGACATCTACATATAAACAACGGTCAAGGAACAAAGTTAAACACGGTCAAACATTTCCCGCGTCATACCAAAACTCAGAACTAAATTATGTAATGAGATTTTCCTCCTTCAAAAATCCATGTTTTCCTTCCCTTCCTCCGTCCCGTGCCAAGGATTCATAAACTTCTCCATTCGTGAAATCTATTCAAACTTTATGTAAATTCACGTCTGGCCGCGGATTAGGCGACGCCCGTCTCCTCTCGCGGCGGAGTTATCGCCGCGTTACTTGCGCGGCGTGTAATTATTAGGCGCGCGCTCACTCCACGCGGCGGCGGAGGAAGGCACACCGCCGCCACTGCCACGACCTTCACGTGGACCTGGTGGCTCGTGAAGTCACTGCACACTGCAGGACTTGTGTTCTTTGTGTCCTTCAGGGATGTCTGTCTCTCCGAGAAGTCACAGCTGTTGTTCTTTAGGTCAGAATAGATGCGTGGATCAAGGAGGAGGAGGAGGAGGAGGAGGAGGAGGAGGAGGAGGAGGAGGAGGAGGAGGAGGAGGACATAGCGTCAAATATTCTCGTGTGGGAAGTGGAGGAGCAGAGGCGCTGGGATGCCCTGAGGAATTTTTGATGTCCTTCGTCCTCAAGCTCACTCCAATATCCTTTAAGCCGCAGGAACGTTCCAGGACGCCATTTTTCCGATTCCAGAGGCGGATGAAAGGTCCAGTCCCCAACCCAACCCTGCACAGGAGAGACGGATGACACCAGCAGCTCAAAGCCCCGCCACCGCCCACCACACCACACCACACCACGCCACACCACATAACTAATGCAGAGAGAGAGAGAGAGAGAGAGAGAGAGAGAGAGAGAGAGAGAGAGAATGTGTGTAAGAGGATTACGTTTTGTGACTTTCGTGACTCTCTAACCCTGAAGCATCAGGTCCTAAGAGTGACAGGTAAGAGGCTTTGTGAGGAATGTGCATCCCCTGAAGGTGTATGAGTCACCAACGATGATTAAACCTAAGACTCTCACGCTTCCAGAAAAGGTGTGCATTCAGGAATACTGTTCTTTTGTACGTACATTCCCAGAACATGCTCACCGCGAGGCCTCTCTTTACTGCCAACTGTAAAACGACGATAGGATCTTCAGAACGCTCCCTTATTACAGACAGATGTTAGTGGGAGATGGAATTACCTGGTTTCTATTTCCTTCCTGCATAACAAGACTTCAGGCTGGAAAGCGGCAAGTGGAAACCGAGCCACGAAAATGTTGAGCACTCGTCTAGTTACGCCCACATCACTTTCTTCCTCTACATCCCTTTGTATTATTCCATCACACTCCTCTCCCCCTCCTCATCCTTCTCCTACGCCTCTGCTTCCCACTGGCGCTCCAACGACAATTTTTGAGTAGACGTGCATTACTAAAATGGCTTCTGCGCTACTGAGTGCTCTCGTAAACTGCTATTGCATCTTTTTTTTTTTATATTTCCCTGTACACAAAGAGCTGTCGGTGATTACCTGCTCTTGCTCTCTTACTCACACGTCCACACACACACACACACACACACACACACACACACACACACACACACACACACACACACACACACACACACACACACACACACACACACACACACACATACACACACACACACACACACACACACACACACACACACATATACACGCACACGCACGCACACAGACTCACACTCACACAGCCCAGACATAACGAGTCGCTCTCTCTTCTCCTTTTCCGTCTGCTTCGTTTTTCCTCCTCTCCTTTTCGCTTCCACACTTCCACACACTCTTCCATTACAAAACACTCGCAAAGTTTTGCTGCTCACAACTTTGAAAAATCACGGGGACGAAACATTACAAAAAATACTTACGACATACATATTCAACGATTTTTTCAACGGCAATAATTTCGTTCTTTTTCTACCAGGGGCACACATTCTCTCTCTCTCTCTCTCTCTCTCTCTCTCTCTCTCTCTCTCTCTCTCTCTCTCTCTCTCTCTCTCTCTCTCTCTCTCTCTCTTCCCTTTAAGTCGTGTTTCGTGGATTTTAGACAATATCCGCTGATTGAGACTTTAAACACCAGAGTCATGCTGGAGGAGGAGAAGGAGGAGGAGGAGGAGGAGGAGAAGAGGAGGAGGAGGAGGAGGAGAAGGAGGAGGAGGAGGAGGAGGAGGAGGAGGAGGAGGAGGAGGAGGAGGAGGAGGAGGAGGAGGAGGAGGAGGAGGAGGAGGAGGTGGAGGAGGAAGAGGAGGAGGTGGAGGAGAAGGAGAAGGAGGAGGAGGAGGAGGAGGAGGAGAAGGAGGAGGAGGAGGAGGAGGAGGAGGAAGACGAAGAAAAAAAATAGGAGAAACATTGAAAATAGAAAGAAAAACATCAATTCAATATGATGGGAAATGAGAGAGAGAAAAGAGGAAAAGGAAGGACGAAGGATGTGATGACGGGAGACGTACGCAACAAAAGAAGAAACATCGAAACATCACTGTGTCCTTAATAATCCTGCCCTTTAGTTACAAGAAAGGAACTCGCATTAGAAGTTAAGACGTGACTTAAAAGAGAAATATCACGGGTGGGTATAAAACATAAAAACAAGCAGCGTACTTGAAGCAGTAGTGACCCGCCTTGATGGCATCACACGGCGGCTGCTTTCTCGTTTGGACGCTTTTAACACGCCAGCTAATGAGGACTATTGAGGCGCCTTGAGTGCTTTGAGTGGCAGCCATAACTTTGAAAACGCTTGACGAGATCTTACACCAAGGAGCCTTAATGAGTTCACAGCCTGTCTATCACTCGAAGGGAAAATGAGAGGTCGTAGTTCTTTCTTATCGGTAATCACGCCATCAATTATTTGGTCTACCGAAGTCACATTAACCTCTTCAGTACCATGACACGTTTTAATATTTATTCTGCTTACAATTTGGTGATTTTATACAGCTTCAGAAACGTATGTGGGGATTAAAATAGTAAATGCTTTGGCTATTTATCTTCTCACCTCCAAAGACCTTTCTAAATGTAAATAAAATCGTCTAATTATAACCAAAACTCATGGTAAAAATGTGTACCAATACTGAAGGGGTTAAAGAATGGGGAGGGTGCTGCTATCGTTTCTGTAATTTACCTTGCTAGACAACTTTTGTGTTAAGGTGAGTAAGTTTTAAGTCATCGTTATCGTGTCCATCCCAAGCATCTTAAAATAATCCAGGGAAAATCAGTTTAATAAGGAACTTCACTTACACAGTTTAAAAATTGTTCCATAATGGGGAAAAAGTTGAGGAAATGTTTTAAATATTTCCTTCACGTCATCAATCAAAATTATAAAGCAAAGTCTGGCGGTTCCCATGAAAGTAATGGGTGAAAGTATTGCTATTGTGGAGAGGGAAGAGAAATATCAGTGAAGGAGGAACATGTTAGGAATTCGTGGGGAAGGAAAAAAAGAAAAGAAGGGAAGAAAGAAGATATACAAAATTCATACGCAAAAAAATAAAAATAAAAGAAACTCCTATCATTGAGCCAAAGGAAGAAGCAAATGAAAGAAAAGAAGAAACGTGGGAAAAAAAATTTAAAAAGTGGCAGGAGAGAAGATATACAACATTCATATACAAAAGAACAGAAAAAAAAATGTTAAGCAATAAACCAAAGAAAGTACCAAATGAAAGAAAAAAATAGAAACGTGAGGAACATAATAGAAATAAAAAACAAAAGAAAAGGAAAACATGACCACCAAACGGGCAATAAAAAATAAGAAAACTGAAAGGACTCACATAACACTTCCAGAGAAATCATAGCAGAGAAAACCTTAAAAAAAATACCAGAGAGAGAGAGAGAGAGAGAGAGAGAGAGAGAGAGAGAGAGAAAGAAGGATCGTAAGAAAGGAAGGATAGGGGAAGGAAAAAATGTTGAGAAAATTGGAAAATAACGATGTTCCTTTTTTTTTTACAGCTGATGCGGCGTGTGAGAATGTCTGAAATCTGGGAACGCTGCAGCAACCGTGAGAAAAGCATAAAACTGTCATTTGGGCGCGGCAACGAGTGGCAGGGTGGGGAGCAAAAGGAGGAGGAAAGGAAGGTGGAAGAGGGAGCAGGAGGAGGAGGAGGAGGAGGAGGAGGAGGAGGAGGAACAGCAGCAGACGGAGAACAATTGTAACTGATATGTTTTTTTTTTCTTTTTTTAATGTTGAGGGGGTAACAATGTGCTATTCGTGGTGGAATAACAAAGATTTCACGGATAGGAGGACATGGCAATATAAGATGAAAATGTTGTCTTGTCTACAACGCGATCAGGAAGTTAACCTCAAATACTCTCTCTCTCTCTCTCTCTCTCTCTCTCTCTCTCTCTCTCTCTCTCTCTCTCTCTCTCTCTCTCTGCGCACGGCCAAAAATTCTGCTTCCTGTTATTATTTACGTCACGCTGCTCTCCATGACATTCACGACAACGGGCAGGTTTTCCCACTTTCACGTCCCATTAACGCGGCAACTTTTGAATTCATTAGATCGAGAATTACCTTAAAACTGCAGCGTTCCAGAGAAAATAAATACTAGCGCCGAGGTAATATTTGGTAGTTTCAATGATTTGCTATTTGTTTTGAAGGTGATGCAGATGAGAATAAAACTTGGACCACTCAGTAAGCAGTGCAGGGAATATGTGCGGGAAATCTATCTTAGGGTTGAATTTCGTAGTTATATAAAGTGACATTTTTCATTGGGTATATGAGAGAGAGAGAGAGAGAGAGAGAGAGAGAGAGAGAGAGAGAGAGAGAGAGAGAGAGAGAGAGAGAGAGAGAGAGAGAGAGAGAGAGAGAGAGAGAGAGAGAGAGAGAGAGAGAGAGAGAGAGAGAGAGAGAGAGAGAGAGAGAGAGAGAGAGAGAGAGAGAGAGAGAGAGGTGGAAGTTCGATCCCATAAGTGGATAATATAAGTGATACATTATAGGAAGTTAACAAATCACACACGGACAAGGACGCCACAGAACGCCTGACTTCTGATCTCTCTAAAATTTCTGATCGGAATGCAGAAATGTTCAATGCCTCAAAAACTCAATTAGTTCATCTAACAACTCGACATAACCTTCCAGACAACTGTCCCCTCTTCTTCAATGAAATTCAACTCACCCCTTTTCTACTCTGAATATCCTCGGTCTGTCCTTTGCTCATAATCTTAACTGGAAACTTCACATCTCATCTCTTGCTAAAACAGCTTCTATGAAATTAGGCGTTCTGCGCCGTCTCCTCCATTTTTCTCGCCCCTCAAGCTGCTTACTCTGTAAAAGGGCCTTAACCGCTCCTGTATGGAGTACTCTTCCCATGTTTGGAGGTGGTTCCACTCATACAGTTTTGTTAGGTAGGGTGGAATCAAAAGTTTTTCGTCTCATCAACTCCCCTCTTCTGACTGACTGTCTTCAGCCTCTTTCTCACCGCCGAAATGTTGCATCTCTTTCTATCTTTTATCGCTATTTTCATGCTAACTGTTTTACTGATCTTGCTAACTGCATGCCTCCTCCTGCGGCCTCGCTGCACAAAGCTTTCTTCTTCCTTTCATCCCTATTGTGTCCAACTCTTTACTGGAAGAGTTAACCAGTACCCTCAACCATTCATACCTTCTTCTGGTAAACTCTAGAACTCCCTATATGCTTCCGTATTTTAACCTTTTTATAACTTGATCTCATTTAAGGAGTTTTCAAGAGATTCATTCCTTTCTATTGGCTAATTCTTTTGGATCTGAACGGGGACTGGCAACTGAGTGGCTTTTTCACTCTTTCTGGTGCTCTTGACCAGCTTACCCTTCTTACATATAAAGTATAATTTTAATTAAGAACAGTGTAAATCAGACAGTTGGGTTCACCTCCAGATAGGAAGTTCCCAAAATACCTCCTTAAGCCCGTAAAATACAGCATACTGAGAATAGATAAAACATAGAGAGAGAGAGAGAGAGAGAGAGAGAGAGAGAGAGAGAGAGAGAGAGAGAGAGAGAGAGAGAGAGAGAGAGAGAGAGAGAGAGAGAGAGAGAGAGAGAGAGAGAGAGAGAGAGAGAATTATGATGTCCATTATAAGAAAGAATTAAATCACATAATACTGTTTTCTTTCCAACTCCCACATTACTTGTCTCTTGTCCATTGCTCCAACACGTCTCAAGCAGTGCACTTTCTCATTTTTTTACGCCTCAACACTTTCCAGTCAGCACATACTTGTCTTGTTTCCTCACGCTTCCTTCTCCGTATTCCGTATTTCAACCAGGATTCTCCATAAACCTCCCGTTCACCCACTCCACCAACGCCGAGTATTCCAGAAGGACGAGTCAACACGGCAAGTTTACTCACGTGCCTTGCCTTGCCTCGCCTTGTCCGCTCTCCTCCCCGGCCCTCCTGCCACGCCTTTATCTGTTCCTTTCCTACCCAGCATTCGAATTCACTCTCTCCTCCTCTCAAGTCCTTCATTCAAAGGCGGAGGTGGTAGACACCTGCCGAAACGATAATTGCTCCCAGTGAGGTCTGAAGGAGTGAATCAGGGGGCGCTGTGAACTAATCAACAACCCAGCTGACCTCACTGAACGTTTCCCTTTGTATCTCACAAGGGGGCAGTCACAGCCTCTTTCAAAAATTCTTTGAGTACTTGACTGTTTGTTACACCAGCATCAGGAAGATTTGATTTTAAAAAGGCTTGAAAGAAAGTTTTGAAGAAGTCAGTATATACAAATAATGTACACCAGCAACAGGAGAGTTCACACGTTACTGGATCATGTAGTAACGTGGGGTGCGTTTAGTGTTGTTACGTTTCGGATTACAGGAGAGTGGTTAGGAGTACGTCACTGTGCATTTATACGTATCAATTAAACAATGACATCACATCACTTAGTTTTAAAGTTCTGAGCACACACGAACACAGCGCTGAGTTCAACGGGATACACGTCAATCTCTCGTTAGCACTCCTCCCCGTCGCACACATCATCTATTAATTTTTTTGTACCCTTGCAGGAAGGAACAATGTGTGGATAAACCTTTATATATCTATTGTATCTATTAGTGTGTTAAATAGTATAATGCCAGATAACAGGCCGGTTAACACCAAAATGTTTGATGCTGCTCCTTCTGCCTTGAGTCAATGTTCATTTGCGGTCCAACCTTACTCTCATTTCC
>NC_059287.1:5651052-5671052 GCF_017591435.1 Portunus trituberculatus
CTTTCATCCCTGCCCCAGCTGCAAACAGTACCAACTTTTCCCTACCTTTCTTTCCACCCTAAGGAGCCGTTCTCCTCTCAATGAACGCCGGCCCACACGTAGGACAGACGATGTGAAGCAGTGGGTAGCCGAGGCAGTGACAGGAAGTAAAGGGTGAGGCCCAGATGGTGAAAGGCGGCATGGGAAGGAATAACACCGAAGACTTCCACGGCTGACAAGAAACAAAACTACATAAAACAGGAATATGATTAAATAAAGGGAGAAAATGATGATGAAGAGTGAGATTGACGAGTACTACATTTAACTGAACGCTAACGAAAGGAAGTAAGGAATGCAGTGTCCACGGATTAAAGGACAGGACAATGTAAATTAATAAATATATAACAAGAAATAAAACGTAAACACAACAAAAATCACTCCCTTAAAATAAATGGCTGTATTCAATGCATGCACTCGAAACAAAATGGAAAAAAATCAACTTGAAAAACGATAACGAGTGGACCGGCAACACTGCAATGCACGAAAATGATGAATAGTGGTAACTTAAAAAAGTGAAAATTAACGATCGAAAATTATATATACAGTGTCCGATGTGAGAGAGAGAGAGAGAGAGAGAGAGAGAGAGAGAGAGAGAGAGAGAGAGAGAGAGAGAGAGAGAGAGAGAGAGAGAGAGAGAGAGAGAGAAGCACACCACACACACACACACACACACACACACACACACACACACACACACACACACACACACACACACACCGCGTAGTGTAGTGGTTAGCACACTCGGCTCACAACCGAGAAGGCCAGGGTTTGAGCCCCGAGCGCGGCGAGGCAAAAGGGCAAGCCTCTTACTTAATGTGTAGCCCCCTGTTCACCTAGCAACAAGTAGGTACGGGATGTAACTCGAGGGGTTGTGGCCTCGCTTTCCCGGTGTGTGGAGTGTGTTGTGGTCTCAGTCCTACCCGAAGATCGGTCTGTGAGCTCTGAGCTCGCTTCGTAATGGGGAAGGCTGGCTGGGTGACCAGCCGACGACCGTGGTGAATTACACAAATAAATAAATAAATGAATAAATAAATAATAAGGGAAAAAATGAATACAGTACAAAACAAATAAACAAATAACCAAAGAACAAAATACGTTACCTAAAGAATAACAAAAACAGAAACCCAACTCTGCCAATAATATGGATAAAAACAAACAAGAACGGCAGCGGACACACGAACACACGAACACACGAACACAAAGATGATAAACCAGAAAAAATATGAGGTAGAAATCAATGCAACAACCCCAAACAGAAGGCGATATATCCCTCATCTTCATCTTCCTCCCGTTCCTCCTTCTCCTTTTCCTCTTCTTCCTTCTCCTCCTCTTTCTTCTTTCCTTCCCTCCTCTTTTTCCTCCCGTATGATTCCTCGGACATGCCTCTGAGGAAGGTCACGGGGTACAAGCGGCACCACAAGACCACGACCACATCACGTCCTCTCGTTTTCTTTTCCTCCCTGATGATCCTCGATTACACTCAAACCCAGAGATGTTTTTGGCCCGAGAGAAAGTACTGCCACTTGTTTTGCCCATTACTTTATCTCCCCCTCCCTATCCCTCACTCCTCTCACCGTATCTCACTCTCCCTGGCCATCACCCCCACCACTCTCTATGTGTGTGTGTGTGTGTGTGTGTGTGTGTGTGTGTGTGTGTGTGTACGGGCACACGCAGATAATTGCCAGCACTAATTTCATCCACCTAGTTGAAAAAACTGAATATATGTTTTTGTTTTTTTTCTGGTTTTACCAATATTGCAATGCACGTTATATACACTTTTCCGCTTCAAGTTTCAATTAATGGTTATAAAACTGTGATTCCATCTGATGGTCTACTTTATGTTATCTAAATTTTCAAAGTAATATTATAAAAACGTTTTTTTTTTCTATATGTTTTACTTGATAGGTATTATCGCACGGGAGGAATCCTTACATTATATATATATATATATATATATATATATATATATATATATATATATATATATATATATATATATATATATATATATATATATATATACCCTGGGGGTTGAGAACCCTGATCATGGATACTAGGAGACAAGACATTCTTAAATTTGGTTTTATAAATATTCAATCTGTTGGTAATAAGACTATTGAGTTAAGAGAATTAATTGTGGAGAAATCTTTTGACGTTCTTGCTATTGCTGAAACATGGTTGAATGTTAACGATGAGGCCAAAATACATGAAATGACACCAAGCACTCACACCTTTCTACATGTTCCCAGAGCAAACAGGAGAGGTGGAGGGGTTGGTATATTTATAAGTAATGAATTTCCACAGATAAAATTACATGCTTCTCACACATTTAATACGTTTGAATCATTGACAGCTAGTTTTCTGGTTAACGGCAACCATAAACATATTTTTGTTGTTGTATACAGACCTCCACAGACAAGTAGTGTTGCTTTTATTGAGGAATTCACTACCTACCTCGAACATTTTCATGATACAAATGATAATATCTATATTTGTGGAGATTTCAATCTTAGAATTGATGACGTACATGATCAACACTCTAAAAATTTCATGGACATGATGTCGGCTCAGCAATTCTTAAATAAAGTTGATGAACCCACCTCTCTTTCAGGACATATACTGGACTTAGTATTTTGTGACAGTGTGTTGGCAAGAATTCATCACCTTGTGGTTGAGCCAGACTTTGCCACTTCTCCTTGTCATAAACTTATTACATTCATGATTGAGGTGCAGAGAAACAGGAAGACCAGGAAAACTATTACTTACAGAAATAAAACTAATCTTGACTCTTCAATTTTGATTGACACCGTAATGGCTAAGATTTCTAGTGAAATTAATGATAATTGCTTTCATGCACCTGACACTGTGCGGAAAATTGACGACTGCCTGAGTTGTCTTGTTCCTTTATATACCAACACCCTTAGAAGTGAGTATGAAAATATGTGTCCAGTTGTTCAAAAAGTCATTGTTGAGAAAGATAATGCTCCGTGGTTTAATACCGAGATTTCGAACGCCATTAAAGTCAGACAACATAAGGAGAAAACTTGGCGTCGTGTTCGCACAGAACAATCCCGCAGAGAGTATGTTTGTGCTAAGAATATTGTAAATAAACTAATAAGAAAACGTAAATGTATATATTACAAGCGAAAGATTACTGAGGCAGGAACTGATGCTAGGAGACTGTACTCTGTTCTTAACACCCTAACTGGTAAGAGTAATGTCAAGAAGCTTCCTGACGGGCTCTCAGATATAGACCTGGCAAACAATTTCATGAGGCATTTTGATAGAAAAATTGGAAATATTGTTAGTAGCCTGGAAGAGGAGGAACAGGCTCACCATGTCACATATATGCCCAACATACTCTATGTTGGTCTGGCCTCTTTCAGTGAGGTCAGTATAGATACTCTACAAACATTGTTAAAAAATATTAAAAAGACTTATTGTGTTCGAGATCCATTTCCTATGTCAGATGTAGCCAATGGGAAGACTTTTACAGCTCACAAGTATTCTCTTAAAAATTGTCAACTTGAGCATACGTGAGTGTGTTTTTCCAGAAAGTGAGAAACTTGCTATTGTTAAACCTACTCTAAAGAGTAAACTTGATCGGCAGTGCCTTTCTTCATACCGACCAGTTTCAAACCTATCATTCCTATCAAAGATTATTGAAAGTGTGATTCATGTTCAGCTAATGGATTATTTATCTACTATTCATGTATTGCCTGACAATCAGTCTGCGTATAGGAAGTTACACTCAACTGAAACAGCATTGTGTAGTGTCACTAATGATCTTTTGTGTATGATGGATGAGGAAAGTGTGGTGTTTTAATATTGTTAGATATGAGTGCTGCCTTTGATACTGTAGTGCATGATGTACTGTTAGAAGATCTGCAGATCATAGGTGTTAGAGAACGTGCACTGCAGTACCTAAGGAGCTACCTTGTAAATAGGAGTTATTGTGTCCAAGTGGGGAGCTCCTTTTCTGAGCACTGTCAGCTCAACAGAGGTGTTCCCCAAGGCAGTGTGCTGGGACCGGTATTATTTAGTGTTTATACTATAGAATTGTCTTTCATTTTGGAGGAATTTGATGTAACCTTCGCTCTCTATGCTGATGATACTCAGTTTTACTTAACAGTTAACAATATTTTAGATACAGAAAATACATTGACAAGAGTTATGGCTCTTATTAAGGGATGGATGAATAAAAAAACAGTTGAAATTAAATGTAGAGAAAACTGAATGTTTGTTTATTGGAAAAAAAGAGTGGCCTTAGGAGGTTTAACGAAGTGCAAAGTTTACATGTAAATGGTACAAATATTTATTTATCTGAGAGGGTTAAGGATTTGGGAGTCATAGTTGATAAGTATTTAAGCTTAAATGATCAAATAAATGAGGGTGTGAGAGTGGCAAGGTATAATCTGAGGAACATTGCTTTCATAAGGAGATATTTGGATGAATATTCTGTCAAGTCTCTGATTCAAAATCATGTAATAGCCAAGCTGGACTACTGCAACTCCTTGTATTATAACCTGCCAAATTATCAATTAAGGAAATTACAACTGACAATGAATAGGGCTGCCAGAATGATAAAATATGTTTCACCTCGCGACAGAATAACGCCTGTACTCATTGAGTTGCATTGGTTACCGATAAAGGCTCGTATTGCTTATAAAATTTGTGTGTTAACTTATCAAGTCATGACTACTGGAAAACCTGTTTATTTAAGAAAGTTATTGCATCCATTTGAGGTTAGGACAAGTGTTGTAGTGAGGCATGCAGCAGATGAGTACAGGCTAAATGAGCCAAGATGTAACTCAGATACGGGTTTCAGAGCCTTTCAAGTGTGTGCTCCAAGACTGTACAATAGGCTTCCAGTGCAGGTCAAGGCAAGCAATAGCATTGAACTTTTTAAGAAAAGACTAAAGACATATTTATTCAGGGATGCCTATGATATGTCAGATATGACTGTCACTCAACATTATACTGTGTAAGATTTTAATGTGCAATATTTTATGTTTGATTACTTAAACTACATTACATGTATAGCTAGATTTTATCGTGTGTGTGTGTGTGTGTGTGTGTGTGTGATCAGTTTTTACAATATTTTATATAGTACTCTGCTAGATATTGTTCATATTTGTATTTTATATTTAATTACTATAAAATAGAGGCTCTGCAGAGCGCCACTAGTTGGTGGAGCAGGGTCTGAATGTAATGAAAAAGAATAAAGAATAAAGAATAATCCTTCCTCAGGAACCCACAAAGCGCAGTTTTTCTTTTTTTTATTTACACCATGTGGGGTGTTCACGGGAATTTATTGGCTAAAGGGGATACTTTTTAGGGTACCTCCTATCTCAAAGCCCACCCGCTAGGAAACCGTTGCCCCGAATGAGGAAGCCCAACCTACACTCGGACCGTGGACAGGATTCGAACCCGTGCGCTTGGAGACCCCTCGGACCCCCAAAGCAACCATGGTTCCACTGTACCACGGCGTTTTGTCTCTGTTGGGGGACCTAACGAGGTACTATGCTGATTATCCTTGGAATGACAACTGCTTCCGTGTCAGAGTAGAGCATGGCAGAGGTGACAGTGTCTGGCATGGAGGCATACATTCCTCACTCGTTCTCTCGACCTCAATTTTCAAATTTTGGTTTAACACAGCCTGTTCTTGTGCTATGCATAATAGAGAGGTTGCCCACAAAATATATTCAAGCCTTCCATCACCTTAATTTCATGTGCTTTATATTTCGGATCGTAATTATGCCAACAAGCCAAAAACTCCTTTTAATGGAAAGTGTTAAAATCTTTCAGATCCAACACAACTCAAGACCTCTGCACCTAGCCAGATACATCTCCAGTAATTTTGTTTATTCATCTCTCCCTGCTTTATTTGACCCTGATGGTACCACTGCCATTTCATCTTTTTCTTAAGCTGAAAGCTTTGCTAAAAATACCATCTTAGATGATTCAGGGTTCGTTCCTTCCTATCCTTCACGTCATGACTTTCATACTATTTTCATATTACCCACACTACGCAGTGCTCTATCTGGCCTAAGCCCTTGAAAGTCTTACGGACCTGATGAGGTCCCTCTTATTACTCTTTAAAACTGTGCTTTTTGTGCTTGCACCTTGTTTAGTCAAACTCTTCTAACTATCTATCAACATCCTCATTCAACCTGATCCTAAAGAAGGTGACCGTTCTAATCCACTAAACTACTTTCTTCGCACGTAGTCCAAGATCGAGGCAGCCAGAGGCTGGATCAAATACCACGGAAATGGAACTATGAGTAGAGGTAAGGAAGGCGTCCGGTCACGGAAAGATGCTCCACGCGGAAAATGGAATGTGCATGCGCGAAGGTGCTGTGTCTACACCGGAGCACACAACGCCAGTGGATTATTTGTAAAAGTAGATAAATATAAACAAAGATACTGATATAAGTAACACCACAGGGACAATATTGTCGCATGTCTTATGTCATTAGGTGAATGTGAAGCTAATCATCTTACTACGGGAAAACAAAGAAAATGGATGTTAAAGAGAGTTCACATGACAAGAGTGTGGGCTGACAGACTGACTGTCATCACTGGGTGTTTATTTTCATTGTTATGCTGGATGATGATGAAAGACGATGGTGAATCGCTTATTCTTCATTATTATGCTGGATGATGATCAAAGATGATAAATGAAGGATAAGGAGAAAATAGACAAAAAAAAATTTTCACCCACTCACTCTCTTGACAGACAGTGGTGGTAAACAAAAATAGTAAGTCTCGCATCTCTCTCTGTCTGTCCCTATCTCTCTCTCTCTCTCTCTCTCTCTCTCTCTCTCTCTCTCTCTCTCTCTCTCTCTCTCTCTCTCTCTTGGTCAGCTTACTTCCTGGCCCACAGAGTAGTGGCGCCCATCTTACTTGCATGCTATAAAAAGGGAAAAGAAATCATGTCTTTTCAGAAAACGTGACAATGATACCCTGAAGGCAGCGGATGGCGGCCGCGGGAAGGGTCAAGCCTCGTTGCTCTCATACAACTGCGGAAGGAAGTTAAAGCTGATGGCATTAGCCGCCACTATACTGGAGCAGGAGAGCCGCGGCAGTTTCCCGTGACACTACCTTGGTCTGTTATCCGCTGACTTCATGTCTCATCGCTTCACGAGGTTTCCAGTGTTTGCCTTATGAGGTTTTATCGTCCACAGTCCACACTTATTGTGATAATTTGGCTCTCAGTACATGATCGCATCATTTCAGCCAATATTACTCTTCACTTAAAAGCTTCGGTATTTTATATTAAGTACCAATTTGGTCACACTAATTTTGCCTCCTGAGGAACCTCGAACATGGCAATATTGTCTGCCCACTGACCAGTGCTCTCAATAGTACGTATTCGTGGTAGCTATGAATCGTGCAACAACGTTACTCTATCCTGCCAAAAAATCATCATTTTTATTTACACCATGTGGGTTTTTCACGGGAATTTCTGGGCTAAAGGGGATACTTGTTGGGGTACCTCCTATCTCAAAGCCCACCCGCTAGGAAACCGTTGCCCCGAGTTAGGAAGCCCAACTTACACTCAGACCGTGGACAGGATTCGAACCCGTATGCTTGAAGACCCCTCGGGTCCCAAAGCACGTATGGTTCCATTGTACCACGCAGAATCCGTGATTACCTTTATTTGAAGAGTAATGTACTGTATAACTAAATAAGAAATTTGGTGAAGATACAACGCTAGTTTTTGCCACGTGTGAAAACCAGAGATGATTACATTGATTCGAGAGTGAACGAAGCCATCAGTCAGTGACAGTGTTACCATGGTTGTTTACCCTTCGCTACAGACATTTGATAAATTTGGTGAAAAGAAAATATTCAACCTGCTCTTCTAATCACTTGTGTCTTACTTGCTTTGTGTATGTTCAATTGTGATTTCAATCAACTGATCTATTTCTTTAAGATCAAGCTTTCCATTTCTATTTCTTTTCTGTGTAACATATTTGCATGTATACCACGTAGCGGTCATCTCTCTCTGTAATCTTGTCCACAACGATTGTCTTTAATAGACTTTACAACTCCAGTTTTCTGTATATTTTTTCCTATCCTGCATTCTTTACCTTTACTCTCAGTCCAGCAGAGTCAACTTGGCTCTTCACGTTGTATATGGCAGTAATGGCGGTGTCTCTGCACCGACAACATTTGCACCTCGCTCCAGCTGTCAGCACAAGTTCTAAATACTGCAAGTAGTCACACCACAGTTTAGAGCTGCTATCACTACAATCCTCTCCATGACTGTGGATAGCGTCTTCCTTCGCCAAATTCACTAACTAGCCAAACTTTGTCGCACTTCACCTCACATGGCAGAGCAAACGTGTAAGGTGAGAATGAAAAGCGAGTTAATACAAACAAGACAAATAAAATATGCTATACTAAATTTGTCCATTGTTTGGTTAAGGAAACTCTGCTAGTTCTCTCATTTCAACGCTTATTAATAACAGTTAAGCACAACTCATCCTTCCTCTCTCTCTCTCTCTCTCTCTCTCTCTCTCTCTCTCTCTCTCTCTCTCTCTCTCTCTCTCCCTTGTGTGCGCACGCATGTGTGTGTGTTTGTGTGTGTAATTCACTGTTTGATCTGCTGCAGTCTCTGACGAGACAGTCAGACGTTACCCTACGGAACGAGCTCAGAGCTCATTATTTCCGATCTTCGGATAGGCCTGAGACCAGGCACACAACACACACCGGGACAACAAGGTCACAACTCCTCGATTTACATTCCGTACCTACTCACTGCTAGGTGAACAGGGGCTACACGTGAAAGGAGACACACCCAAATATCTCCACCCGGCCGGGGAATCGAACCCCGGTCCTCTGGCTTGTGAAGCCAGCGCTCTAACCACTGAGCTACCGGGCCGTGTGTGTGTGTGTGTGTGTGTGTGTGTGTGTGTGTGTGTAATTCACCTCGGTCGTCTGCTGGTCACCCAGCCAGTCTTCCCCATTACGGAGCGAGCTCAGAGCTCATAGACCGATCTTCGGGTAGGACTGAGACCACAACACACTTCACACACCGGGAAAGCGAGGCCACAACCCCGCGAGTTATATCCCGTACCTATTTACTGCTAGGTGAACAGGGGCCACACATTAAAATGCTTACCCATTTTTTTTTTTTTTTTGTGTGTGTGTGTGTGTGTGTGTGTGTGTGTGTGTGCGTGCGCGAGCACGCGAGCGCGAGCACGCGAGCGCCTTTTCCTATCAATTCCTTAGAGTGGTCAATCTTTTATTTATCATTTATATCGAACAGCAAGAGTGGATATAAGGCGACGATGACGGAATGGGGAAAAATGCAGAGGAGGAGGGGAAGGATTGATACCAAGAAGTTGTACCTCAAGGCATCCTTTTACTTCTTCCTATTCCTGGTCTTGCTTCTCTCTTGAGTACTTGCCTTCCATCCTCGTCCCCGAGTTTATCGCTCCATAAAGGAGACAGCCGCTGCTCTGTAATTGACAGCTACTACCTTCTCCTGAAATACTGATGTCGGAACATTAGCGCCGCCTTTCCAGGTGAAGAGTACACTACTCACTCACCCCTCAGTGAAGGGTACACTACACACTCACCCCTCAGTGAAGGGTACACTACACACTCACCCCTCAGTGAAGGGTACACTACACACTCACCCCTCAGTGAAGGGTACACTACACACTCACCCCTCAGTGAAGGGTACACAACACACTCACCCCTCAGTGAAGGGTATACAACACACTCATCCCTCAGTGAAGGGTACACAACACACTCACCCCTCAGTGAAGGGTACACTACACAGTCATCCTCAGTGAAGGGTACTCAGTGAAGGGTACACTCACACACTCACCCCTGAGTGAAGGGTACACACTCACCCCTCAGTGAAGGGTACACTACACACTCACCCCTCAGTGAAGGGTACACTACACACTCACCCCTCAGTGAAGGGTACACAACACACTCACCCCTCAGTGAAGGGTACACTACACGCTCACCTCTCAGTGAAGGGTACACACTCACCTCTCAATGAAGGGTACACACTCATCTCTCAGTGAAGGGTACACACTCACCTCTCAATGAAGGGTACACACTCATCTCTCAGTGAAGGGTACACACTCACCTCTCAATGAAGGGTACACACTCATCTCTCAGTGAAGGGTACACAGTCACCTCTCAGTGAAGGGTACACTACACGCTCATCTCTCAGAATAGAATAGAATAGAATATATTTATTTGCTCAGACTTTATACAAGTATGGAGCACAGCTCCTTAATATTACTCACAATCTATTTCTTGAACTATTTACCTAAACAGTCTTAACACTGCTCTAATAAAATATGACAAGTTGTTTAGCGTATCTATATTATTATTTTGCATTAAGGTAATAAATTTCCACTGGTTTGGATTTACTCTGTAAACTGTAGGTATATATCTATTACTTAATAAGACAATTTCCTGGTTTTGACATTCCAGTAATACGTGGTACTCATCACCTACATAACCATCATCACATTTGTTACAAATACGTTCTTCTCTTCTTATTTCACGGTACTTCCTGTGATTAGTGGCAATTTGTGAAGGGTACACTACACGCTCATCTCTCAGTGAAGGGTACACTCACCTCTCAGTGAAGGGTACACACTCACCGCTCAGTGAAGGGTACACACTTATTCTCAGTGAAGGGTACACACTCACCGCTCAGTGAAGGGTACACACTTATCCTCAGTGAAGGATACACACTCACCTCTCAGTGAAGGATACACACTCACCGCTCAGTGAAGGATTCACACTCACCGCTTAGTGAAGGGTACACTACACGCTCACCATTCAGTGAAGAGTGCACAGTGAAAGGAACATAATCAGTAAAAATTCATGTCAGGTCTCGCTCTACCAAATATGTGAACTCGTGTATCTTTTAGGTATCATTATGTCCTGACGGCTAATTCTTCTGGCGATCAATAAGTGGTGGTTATTCTATTCCTTTACTATCTTGTTCTGTTACTTTCTTGTAATTCAAAGATTTCCAAGTAGATGTGTCATGTCGTCTGACTAATCTGAGTTTTATTCATTTGATTACTGTGAATTTTTTTCTTAATCGAGACTCCAGTGTCGACGATGTTCAAAGAAATCTAAATATGTACATATATGCTGAATCTAGAATTTTTTCATAGTGTACAGAGAAAAATCTTTTCCTACTCCTTCAACCCTCATGCCTTTTATCTCTCAGCTTCTGCCTTCTTTAATCTTTCGCTCCTCCTCCTCCTCCTCCTCTTCCTCATTTTTTTTTCTAGCTACCCTTTTCCTCCTCTTCTTCTTTTTTTTCCCTACCCCTCTTCCTCCTTCTCTTCCTGGCTTTCACAAATGAACCAACCTAAGAGATTCGGAGAGGCAACAGAAAAGTAGTATGAAAAAACTGCAGCTAGGGAGTGCTTCAGGTAGTGTTTTTAGGCAGTGATGGTGGTGGTGGTGGTGGTGGTGGTGGTGATGGTGGTAATGGTGGTGGTGGTGGTGATGGTGGTAATAGTGGTGGTGGTGGTGTTGGTGCAGCGTCGTAGTCCGCATGGTAAGGAGGAAGGCAAGTGTTCCCTGGGGAGCAGTTACAGTTCTCTCACTCACTATCTTGTATCCCTTTCTCCCACACGTGAAGACCTCGAAATATTTTACTTTGTTTTAATTCAATTTTAGTTGATAATTATTCATGAAGTTCAGGTACAGAGTAATTCAGACCATAGTGCTGTAGAGGTGGTGATGCACAGGTATCATCAAGCACGGTACAGTAATGCTTCGGCTGATTACGATCAAGTAAAAGATTTCTTAATAAGTAACTATTATACAAATTTGGCTCAGCAGAGCATTACTGCGACAATCCGAACCACGTGACGAGAATGTAGAAGAGAATATTCAAGTTCAAGCATAGTGTTATTAACTACACATAATGATAGTAGGAAGAACAAATACCAGGAGAATTACTAATCTGTAATAATGGCTGAAATTATCTGTTATGACTAGCAAATTACATGTGGGCTAGCGTGGTGGAATAGACCAAACCACTTTTCATTCCCAAGGTGCCACAAGAAACATATGAAAACCAGTCGTGTTATATTTTTTGTCTTATTTTTTGTCCTATTTCGTTTGCTTTTTTTCTTTTTTTTTTATTTCTTCTTTACTTTCAACCCCTCCTGAAGCACCATAATTCTAATACCGCAATTCAAACCAGTGCTGCTGGGTGAGGAAATTCCGCAGCATGTACTCGTATTACCGGCGGCGCCTCCACAGCATTCGCTCCTGGTGTTGGATCCAGATTTCCGCACAGTCTGGGGTGTAAGTGATGTGCGCTGTGCACTACCACTACCACTACCTCTCTCTCTCTCTCTCTCTCTCTCTCTCTCTCTCTCTCTCTCTCTCTCTCTCTCTCTTTCCAAATACACATATTTCCTCACCCCTCTTTATCCTTGACTAATATATGTTCTTTTTACCTTGCTTACCCTAGATATAGGCTATTGTACATTGTTAAAATCCCCATGAACATTTCCTCCCGACACCGCTAACATCACCTCTTCCTCCCACTCCTTCCCACAAGCTGCCGTTCTCCTGATTCACTCCATACTGCGTTCATTAACAATTCATATAATGCACGATGGGAGGTGGAGTGTGTGGGAATTGGGAGAAGGGAAGAGACAGGAGGAGAGAAACAGAAATAGAGAGAGAGAGAGAGAGAGAGAGAGAGAGAGAGAGAGAGAGAGAGAGAGAGAGAGAGAGAGAGAGAGAGAGAGAGAGAGAGAGAGAGAGAGAGAGAGAGAGAGAGAGAGAGAGAGAGAGAGAGAGACAGTTTGGGAAAGATTTGGGAGCAAGTGGTAAAAGGTTAGGATAAAAAGAAATTATAAATGAAGATAATATTGTATTTACGAAACTAGAAAATAAAAGAAAAGTATGTTGTCACCGAAAAAGTTAAAAATGCGCACTCTTACAAAGAGAGAGAGAGAGAGAGAGAGAGAGAGAGAGAGAGAGAGAGAGATGTCTTCCTGTTGATTGGCTCTGAAGGCGTCAATTCTTTGTGAGTACGCAAGTAGACAACTCTTCCTCTTTCTCAAGGTCATTACTATCCAACCCTGTATAGGAAAGGCATAACACTGTAACATATTTTGACCTTTATTATCTCTTGTTCTGGAGCGTGGCTGAGTAACGCAGAGGAACACTTGGTTGAGATTGGCTACTGAAGGAGACCGGTCTTGAAGATGCTCTCTCTCTCTCTCTCTCTCTCTCTCTCTCTCTCTCTCTCTCTCTCTCTCTCTCTCTCTCTCTCTCGTCTTGTGAGAAGATGAATTTTATCGATTTTTTTTTCTTTTTTTCAGTTTCTAGTTTCATGTGTAAACTATTTGCCCTGATTCATAATAGCCTTCTCATCCTCATATTTTTTTTTATCACCTTTCTTTAGTCTTTCACGACCAATCTCTCTCTCTCTCTCTCTCTCTCTCTCTCTCTCTCTCTCTCTCTCTCTCTCTCTCTCCCCTTAGGCATATCTCTTTTTTCGTCATTCTCTTCTGTGTACAAACAATCTACCTACCTAACAAACGACTTTCTCCCTCAGTCATATTTTTTGTGGTAATGTCCTGTGTTTCTCATCGCTAGGTGTGTCTCCTGCTGCACGTCGTCTCCTCCTGTCCAGTGTTTCTCAGCTCCCTCACTGTAACCCGCATTCTGTAACTCTTAGCTCTCATCACAACTATTTTCAAAGGTCACTGAGCTAGTTATTTGTATTCTGAAGAGCGTTTCTACTGTTAATGATGTAAAAATCTTCTTCATCTGACGTTTTAATCATAAAAATATTCTTGTAAAAAATGTAGCTGGAACTAACGGATTTTGAATGTAGCATTGGTGCGTCACAGAAGTGTTTCAAATCGTCGTCTTTTCTAATTCGTCTCGTCGTATCTTCATCGAATTCAAGCAAAGCGATACTGTCTTCCTTTCATTCTCATCACAATCGCCACTCAGCTTCCTTGTGCTCACTTTATAACTCTCCCTACCTTTACCTGCACTTTTTAACACCTTCCCCTCCTACACAGCCATTTTCCCTAACTGTCTACAACTTGCAACATTCACGTAACTGTTACTGCTGCAGCCATCGACCTCCTTCCCTCCACACGTCCACCGTAACACTACTGCAACACGATAACACATGTAGAAACGCCTATTTTGAGATAACTATTCTTGTTTTGTGTTATTATTGGACACGTTTTCCTGGGAGTATTTTTAACGATAACAAGGATTCAATTAGCCTTCCTCGTTATGTCTCTATGAACTCTAATTTCTGCTGTAATAGTGAGCATCTTATAAATTTTACTGTTAGCGTGCCAATATTCTCTCTCTCTCTCTCTCTCTCTCTCTCTCTCTCTCTCTCTCTCTCTCTCTCTCTCTCTCTCTCTCTCTCTCTCTCTCTCTCTCAATATTTCGGTTTATGTAAGTACTAGGAAATTAACGTACTAAAGGTTTCTATCCCCTTCGCTCCCTCTATTCCTTTCTCCTTATCTTCCTATATTCCTCGTTTCACTTCACCTTTTCTCACTAAAGTGGATGAAATAACTCCCAAAAAAATCACGAAACAATATCTCAGTCGCTTATTATTTTTAGTAACCATATTTTTCTTTTATTCGTATTATTTTTACTAACTATTTTTTCTTTTACCATTTCTTTTCATCAGCAGGTTAAGTGGTAGGACTAAACAAAATAAATATGTCAAAGAAATATTCATATCACTGTAATGGCTAGGCACGCTACATTTCAGTCACGTTCACCTGTAGGGACTGGCGGTTTAATGCTCCTTTAATATCACTGTGGTAATGAGAGACCCTGAACGTTCGCAGAGCAATTAAGTAACAAAATGTATGTACTGACTGACGGCTGAGTGCGGCGCTACGTAATTATCGAAAAGGGAACAAGTATATGAACACCTACCAGGAATCCCAAGGTGCACCTGCCCATATGTACACGCGTACTTTAGTTTAGGTTAAGTTACGTCACGTTTGGTTACATTTGGTTCCGTTACGTTGGGTTTCTTTAGATTACGTTACGATACTTAACGTTACATTAAGTTAGATTACGTTACGTTACATTACGTTAATTTAGGATAGGTTTGGATAGGTTAGGTTAGGTTAGTGTACTGAGAATAATCGAGTGTCTCTGTTTGGTAACTAATTTAATTTCCCAGACGAGTAAACCGTATAATTTATTAAGATTGAAGAATGAAGATAATTACTGTATACGTTACCTGTGTATGTATGTATTCGGGCGCACTCTTGTATCATGTAGGATCACATTATATGAATTGAATTAATGCATACTGTCTATGTATAGCCTTAGTGAGCTTTGTGTGTTGGTTGTAAGCGGAGTTGCGCATGCCGTTGTGTTTTTGGCAGTGACGTGGTGTAAAAGATGAGTGGCGGGTGTTTACGGACACAAAGACCCGGCCAGCTCCTGCTCAGGGTGGGGCTGTGGCTACTCACTGGGCTGCGATGGTGTGGTTAGGGACTTTGTGGTGGACGTAGGAGGGCAGTATAGTGCAAAAAACACGTGTGAGGAGAATTCGGGTGAGTTTGTGTGCTATCATTTATAGTTGTGCATTACAAAGGTTGTGATAAGAGAGTTCTAATGTCTGTGTACTATTGATAATTACTTTGATGTTTATGTAAGTTTACATATCACTATAAGGATGATTGTTGCAATATGAGTGGGTTTGATTTACGTGTGTGTGTGTGTGTGTGTGTGTGTGTGTGTGTGTGTGTGTGTGTGTGTGTGTGTGTGTGTGTGTGTGTGTGTGTGTGTGTGCGCGCGCTTTAAATTGTAATAGGTAGAAGGTGTATTGTGTCACAGTTGTATGGTGCTTGTGGACATAAGGCGTCAGGAATGTGGGATGTGTTCATGAGAAAGGTGAGATATGTTTTACTGTTCACCAGGAACGCCATGAGAGATACTGTGTAAGTTTAAATTTTCAGCTTTTTGTTAGGTAGTCATAATTGTCTTAAATGTAATGATATCGATGTGTGATTATTGTGACGTATCGCCGCCGACTTATTATAGTCTCTATTTATTCATTATAAGACGAATTGTTGTCCTTATCTTTACTTACATTCACAATATTCACAGAAAGGATTCTAAAATATACTCACAGATTGGACTCTAAAATATAAAGGTGTTTACTGCCATTGCTATTTGATTCGTCCCCTGGTGATAGAGTTAGATTAGGTTACTTTGTTAGGTTAGGTTATGGCATGTTACGTCACGTTAGATTATAATAGGTTACGTTACAGTGTTTCCTTACGTTAGGTTACGTTAAGATGATGTACGAGTACATGGTGATCTGCATTACTCCTCCCATCCTCACTCACACCTTCCGACGCCGCTTGTGGTGCAATGTCCCTTATTACTTAACAAAAACTACATCTGTACCTGCATTGTACAGATATAAGATTAAGTAACGAAAGTAATGGCATGGATTATATTCGTGAGTATAAACAATTGCAACCAATAATACTTTTAATCATAAGAAACCCTTGGATAAAGTGATATGTACAATGAAAGCCCTATAGAGAGAAGTCACAGGAGGTAGACGAAGGCATTCCATTGTTTCTATTCCGCCAGTCTGTAGCCGGGGATAGGAGGGAGGATCTTTCTGAATAACTACAACGGTATGATATTGTCCCTTTTCTCTCTCTCTCTCTCTCTCTCTCTCTCTCTCTCTCTCTCTCTCTCTCTCTCTCTCTCTCTCTCTCTCTCTCTCTCTCTCTCTCTCTCTCGTCACGTGCACGAGCGATGACAATGAACATTACAATAAGCCCACTGTGAAGCGTGTGAGAAGGGGTAGAGATGATTGTATTGGTGGTGGTGGTGGTGGTGTTGCTTCATGGTGATCGGAAGACAATATGGTCAGGAAGTAATCCTCAGGTTTAGTCAAGGTATCTTAACTCACATGTGTTAGAATCGATATCTCTTGCAGCGCCAAAGTTACTCATTGCTGTGATAACTTTACCACCAGAGAAAGAAAACGAGACCTTTATTGCTTCTCGGGGACGATCAAGGACAGAAGACTCCACCAGGACCACCGGGGGGACACCACCTCCTGCTGACGCCGAGGACTGAACTCATGGCACGTTGATCGAAGCTACGTCACGCCGGCCTTTGTGAGCCAGAATCGGACCCTACATAAAATTGGATCATCCAGACACCCACAAGCTGCTGCAGATACTTTTGTTTCGTCATTGTGAAAAGATTTTGGTAAAAGTATGTAGATAAAGAAAATACAAGAGAAAGAATAACTATAGAATAGCATTCATAAGGAAAAAAGCATCAACAAAAATAAGAAGAAAAAAGGAAAAAGGAGGAAACGTCGAAAAAGAAAAAGGTGTGGAAGAAAGAGAAAGGAATGGGAAATAGGAACACCAAGAACAAGAAAATACTGAAGGCGAGTAATGAACTCAGAGAGCAAGGTGAAGGAAGCAAGGAAACACACACGCTTTTCTAGGCGGGAAGGACGTCCCAATCCCGTCACCTTTAACACCCAATGAGGAACGCCCGCCACGGTCCCTTTCGCTGCTCCCCTTTGTTCCCTCAATCCTGGCCTGCGAGTCCTGCAAAATGCTGGGTTGTGGAGGAACAGAGAGAGAGAGAGAGAGAGAGAGAGAGAGAGAGAGAGAGAGAGAGAGAGAGAGAGAGAGAGAGAGAGAGAGAGAGAGAGAGAGAGAGAGAGAGAGAGAGAGAGAGAGAGAGAGAGAGAGAGAGAGAGAGAGAGAGAGAGAGAGAGAGAGAGAGAGAGAGAGAGAGAGACAGACAGACAGACAGACAGACAGACAGACAGACAGACAGACAGACAGACAGACAGACAGACAGACAGACAGACTTACAGACAGACAGACAGACACACACAGAAAGACACACGGACAGACACACAGACAGAGAAAAAAATAGAATAGTAAGGAAGAAATTAGTATATCTGGTGCATAAATTGCGAAAATATTGACTAAGGAAAAAAATTGTTGCTCTAATTATAAAAAGTTGTGTACATATGCATTGTACACTCCCTGGTGAAATGTCCCGGCTGATTCACCCCCGGGTTGTTCATCCCTGGAGTATTCGTTCCCCAGGTGATTGGTCCCCTTTATTGGTTGGATTCGAAGCGGCTAGTATCCAGTATACGGAACGCTTATTTTTTTCTTATTTAAGAATACAAAAAAGGATTCGGTATATACTATAAAACTCATCGAAAATGGACTTGGATGAAGACTACTAGAATATCTAAAATAACTTTTGAATATGAGCCCACAGCATGAAGGAGGAGCATCTTTTCATTCGGATCATATTCTCCAGTGAGACGATGTTCTAGTAACAGTTGATGGCTACATACTGATCCACACTAGTCTTATTAATTAACATTTAATCCTTTTCCATTTGCAATGACTTCTTCATTTTTCAGTCTTTTGCCCCAAAAAAAGCCCAAAGGCAAAGGGTACGATGGGTTTTCGTTAGAGGGCTTTGAAGGGCATTATGGAAACCCTCCAAGTTGTTGTATGTGGCTCTGTCACACCTATTCAAGTCAGCAATTTTAAACCTGGGAACCATTCTCCTGCACTTCTGACCACCACATTTCTCTGAACCTATGTAATTTACAACAAAACAGTCGATAAGTTCTTAAGACATATCATCGTCATCAATAAGCTCTTAAGATCCTGTCATTACATCCTGTATTGCCAAGAAAGCTAAGGCAGGAAACAATGTATTTTCAAGCCATACTCATCCTCATGATAGTACCTTTGCCTTTCATTGCAGTCCACTACTTTACTGTAAATGTTCTGGCTCAAGTGGAAATAACAGGAAGTTACAGAAGCATAACAGAAAGAGGCAAAAATGGCATTGTAAGAAGCCATCTCAAAATTCATCATCACATCTTGGGGATTCAATTTAGATTGCAAATCTTTACGAATGGAGAAAACTCGAGTGCATGTTTCTTCAGTCTTGCTAGGAAATAGGGCAAACACTCGAGAAACACTAAATGTTCCGTCTTGACCATGAATGGTATTGAACTACGCAAAGATTTTGAGACAACATTTGAAGGTTCCATCAAAACCCCAACTCTTACAGCAGATAACCACTGAGCAGAGACAAAGACAAGAATACTATTTTCATCCTCAATGCCAGAGTCATGCTACAAAAACATCTCATACGACTCATATGATAAATAGACTAGAAATATTCAAGTTGCCAAGATCTGGTGAAATATATCCCAGAAAAGAGGTCGTTAGTGAACTGTTAGCTTCCATTTTTAAGATGTAACCAGACTCAGGTGAGGTACCAATATGTGGGGACAAGCCAATATAGTGTCCATACTTAAGACAGGAGATAAAACTCTAACGTCTAATTATAGACCTGTCAGCTTTACTTCAATTGTAGGTAAATTAATGGGATCAATAATAGCAAAGAGCATTAGGGAGCATCTCGACAAACACAATCTGATTGATCACTCTCAGCATGCCTTCACGAAGGGAAATCGTGCCTTACAAAATCGTTGAGTTTTTATAATAGAGTTTGAGGCGACAGATAATAGTGATAGTTATATCATTTTAAACCTACGTAGATATTAGTAAAGCGTTTGATAAGGCACCACATCGGAATCCTTTGAGAAAGATTAGGGTGCACGTGATAGAGGGAAAAATATTAGGCTGGATCAAGTCGTGGTTAGGCGATAGACGGCAGAGTTGTAATAAACGGTTCTAATTCCGAGTGGGGCCAAGTAATTAGTGAGGTGCCACCAGAATCAGTTTTTGAGCCATTGTTATTTTTGTTATATATTAATGATTTGGATAGTGGTATTAGTAGTAATATTAGTAAATTTGTGGATGACGCAAAGTTAGGTAGATTACTTAGGTCAGATTTGGATGACATCGCCTTCCAGGCAGATTTGGATAAGATGAATAAATGGA
>NC_059287.1:5676052-5693552 GCF_017591435.1 Portunus trituberculatus
ATCTTTTTCGTTCTTGTTCTTATTCTTCTTGTTCTTGTTCTTGTATTTCATTCTTAGTTCTTCGTTTACCAGAATTGAAGGAAAATTTAGATCATTGAAGGGGAATGACGCATCCATAATATCTTTTTTTCTTTTTTCTCCGTTATGAAGGGAATTATTACTTTTCCTGATAGTTTTTGGCCTGCTTTGAATGAATTTGTATGTTGTTTCTTCCCACAAATCATTCGTTTTTATCTTTACCGCCATCCCTATCAGAAACTAAAGGTTTACGATAAAAATCAAGATATTACTGAAAATGAGACCGAAATCTATCAAGAAAAGTAGTAACAACCAAGAAATTAGTAACAACGGTAACATTTGCTGGCAATCTTGCCCCAAGAGGACTAGCCGCCGCTTATTGGTGGCAGCCAGCTTCCCGTCACGCTCCACCGCCACCATAACAAACTAATCAAACCTAACTAAAGAAATCTAACCTAACTATGCACACCCGACTTCACTATAATTTAATCTAACCAAACTGCCTTAACTTGACTTAACCTAACTGGGAAAGCTAAGAAGTGAACGTGAAGTCGTTATCTTCACCTTCATAAAATCTGTCAGTGCACTGGAAATAACCAAGGCGAGACTCACAGCTGACCGACATCTTCCTTAGACTAATTCAGATATTTCAAATTGAGGATGACGATCCATAGACAATCCTTTTTACACGAGATGCCACACCACATACTACCGGTAAAATAATAAAAAGGAAGGAACGGAAAACATCCATAAGTAACACCTGACATGACTCGATTAAAAGAACTTAAAGAACCATCAATGATTACTCTGTCGTTTATTAGATAAAAACTTAAACCACCAATCTCAACCATCTTTAATTCAAAGAATCACGGCACGGCGATCAATAATTAATAGTTACAGTCTAACGAAATTACTGTAGCCTCATGACCACTTTCTAAGACAAACTGAAGGTGATGGGTAAGGTATAAAGGGCGTCACAGGTTCCCAAATACTTTAAAGAACTCAATCTGGTGGGAAGGGAGAAACTCATTAAAGACAATGGAGAGACTTTAGCCAGAAAATGTTCAAAAGCTTTTGATAAAATTAGTGTTATAGATATAGGTCTATGCTGATCACGAAAAAAACGGAGGCAGATGCACCCTTGAGGAATAGGAGTTACACTATATTTGCAGTTCACCAGCAAATTGAAAACTCCCAACGATGTATTAAATGCATTATCACCACAAGTACAAAATGAAGGAGGAGCAATTTTGGGCGCGAATTATGGCGCTGATTTACTGACACAGTGCTACAAATGCTGCTTTTGATATACCTTAGAGTTCTTAGTGTACTATAACTTATAATTTTCCCGAAGGTAGTAGGGACGACATAAGAAGTGTGTGCACCATCCTTCACTCTCTACATACAATATAATTTCTTGAGGAGAAGAGGAGGAGAGGTGCTTTGATAGTCTTGGTAATAACAGTACTACTAATGATGATGAATGGGTTGGAGCAGCCGTAGTGGTGAGGGGCTGGGGCTTGGATAAGATGAAGAGAAAGGGTGTGAGTCCAGTGGGGCGAGGCGAGGACTGGGCGGCAGCAGGATGTGATGTAATGGGGGGCGTAATGTTCCCTAATGGCTCGGTAATGTTGGCAGTAAAATTGTTTTATGCCTCGTTAGTGTCTGGCCAATAACATTAAGCTAATCAATACATTCCGTAACTTTAGTGGCACCGCTGACAAGCTGCGGCCACGACATGAAGCCGCCGCTGCGCTTCCTCTGTCACTGCCTCAGTCAGGCGTGAAAAGCTGACACAGGAACGTGAAAGATGGAAACTTTATGACGAAAGCCCTTGTGATTTGGAGTAAATTATTCATGGCTATTGACATTTTCTTTCATTTAGCTATTATTAACCACTAGTTGACTACTCTTCCCTCAGACGGGATACAAGCTGAGCCGCCACGCTCCCATACTATTACTATTACTGTGGTACCACTGCAAAACTAAATGAAGACGGGAAAAAAAGTAGGGCAAAAAAGAGATAGAAAAAAGTAGAAGGAAAGCAGTCAACAAACCAAAGACGACTGTGAATAAGCAAAAGAGAGAAAACTTATCTTACCATTAGTATAATTTCAAAGTTATTTTAGTTCCACCTGCAAATTGCTTACACCCTGAGTGGGCGGGTCACAGGTGTGGGTCACAGGTGTGGATCACAGATACTGTATATTAGAAAATTTATATATACTGTAATTTCGATCCTAACGTAAGCATAATTTTTTAACAGGCACATTCAACCGGAACATTATAGCAATCATCATGCAGCTGAGAGAGAAGTCAACAACAGACAGAGGCAGGCGGTGCCGCGTGTCCCAGACCAGAGATGCCGAGGCGAGACAGCACGTCATATTACTCGTTAATGGTGATTGAAAATTGTATAATGTGGTTTAGTCATTAATTATGGCATGAACAGAAAGAAGGGCGATTTGTAGCATATTTTTGAGTTACTATTGTATTAAATTATAAATTATTATAAATTGTTATAATTATTGCATACACGAGCGTAGAAATTACATATATGACTAGATATAGCGTTGTTCTAAGGAAAGCTGCTGATTGATATTTGTGAGCTACAGTATTTTGTTGGGAGTATTGGATCAGTCCCTTAATGTGAATATCCGTAGACTAATTACTGTAATTAATTCTAATGATCTAAAAAAGAAACTATATTCAATCTCCGTGACCGTAAATTAAATCATAAAATTTTAAAGAATTGTGTTGCGTTGCAAGCACATAATTACAAGTAAAGCGCCTTGACAGGATGGGAACGAGCGTTACCGTGACCACACACTCTTCGCTGACAATCCACCGAGAACTTCAGCGAAGGAAGACTTTGAATCACAGTCGGAGCGCCTCTCAGCAAGTATAAAATATGGGCCGGGACAAATTGACTTATTGACATCTCTCCCTTAAACCACAAGTATTAATTCAATATTCACTGTGGTTTGGTAACGAGCTCGTTTTGGAGGCGAAGCACATTTTGTTAGACTCATTTTATCATGTTTTGTAGTGATAAAATGCGAGACAGATAAGTCACGGGGATACCATTTACTCGTCGATTTTCGCACACCTGGATTGAATGGTGTCGAAATAGCAAAACAAAGTAAGAAAATGCGGTGCGCAAAAATTCGCATGAAAATTCGTTCCGGGAGGCAGTGAGAAATTATCTTTTTAATCAGTCGCTGTGGTGGCAGTCTCACTGCTTCCCTTCAGCTGCTTTGCTGTAAATATCAGACTAGAGTCCAACTAACTTCATAGAGAAGCCAAGGAGTGGAGATAGTGAGGGGCCACCACTGGTTATGAAAAGACAATTCCTCATTTTTTTATTTGATTTTAGAATTTTTGCGTTTTTATAATTCACATATTTTGTTATAAGGACACTAGCCAAAGCCAACATGTGGAGAGCCACGATTGAATTATATCACCGTGACAATGCTAGACATCCCTTTTTTCTATACAACATTTTATAAAAAAAAAAACTTACTTTTCCTTCCAGTCCGAAATCCAATTTAATGCATTTCAAGTCAACTGTTCATTATCTAATACTTGTTGAACACAGGAATTAAGTACCCATTACGAAATCATCCTTCAACCAAATACACAAAAAATAGTAAAAAGAAAAATCCACTACCACCTTCCCCTTATGAGCTTCAGCCAACACGTTTGTAGTGAACACGCGAGCACAGCCGGTCACTGCAGGCATTCGTATATCCTCGACCCACCACGTTGATTTAATCTGTGGCTCATACTTGAGAGCAATTATTAATTCTACGAAGACCTGCACACTCGGCTGACAAGTTCGTTGCGGTGAGATTGTGTTTAATTAGCATGTGGATGGAGTGGCTGAGTGGATTAGATAGCGACCAAGCGGAGCACATGAACCGATCAGCGCGGTATGGAATGGGCGGTGGTAGTGGTGGTGGAAATGGGAGAGTGGCAGAGAGAGAGAGAGAGAGAGAGAGAGAGAGAGAGAGAGAGAGAGAGAGAGAGAGAGAGAGAGAGAGAGAGAGAGAGAGAGAGAGAGAGAGAGAGAGAGAGAGAGAGAGAGAGAGAGAGAGAGAGAGAGAGAGAGAGAGAGAGAGAGAGAGAGAGAGAGAGAGAGAGAGAGAGAGAGAGAGAGAGAGAGAGAGAGAGAGAGAGAGAGAGAGAGAGAGAGAGAGAGAGAGAGAGAGAGAGAGAGAGAGAGAGAGAGAGAGAGAGAGAGAGAGAGAGAGAGAGAGAGAGAGAGAGAGAGAGAGAGAGAGAGAGAGAGAGAGAGAGAGAGAGAGAGAGAGAGAGAGAGAGAGAGAGAGAGAGAGAGAGAGAGAGAGAGAGAGAGAGAGAGAGAGAGAGAGAGAGAGAGAGAGAGAGAGAGAGAGAGAGAGAGAGAGAGAGAGAGAGAGAGAGAGAGAGAAGAGAGAGAGAGAGAGAGAGAGAGAGAGAGAGAGAGAGAGAGAGAGAGAGAGAGAGAGAGAGAGAGAGAGAGAGAGAGAGAGAGAGAGAGAGAGAGAGAGAGAGAGAGAGAGAGAGAAGGAGAGAAAAGGGAGAGAGAAGGGAGAGAGAGAAGGGAGAGAGAGAGAGAGAGAGAGAGAGAGAGAGAGAGAGAGAGAGAGATCAGGATCAGGATTGCGGGCGTGAGACAGCAGGAGTTAGTGCAGGCAGTGAGGCAGAGTGGTCAGGAAACACTAGTCGCCCTGAGAAGTGTTGCTTGGCAGCTTCCTCTGCTGAGACACACAAGGGCTCCACTCACGGCTCCTCACAGCTCCTCACCACCACAGTGGCCTGCGGCCGCACCTGCCTTCCCAGCTCACTATGGCGCCGGACACCCCTACTACCTGGCGCCGCCACACTCCGCTCAACAGTGAACTGACGATAGTGTCGGCCAATGTGAGAGGGTTCCATACCAACATTGGGGAGCTCACTCACAGAGCCATAACCAGGAACAAGGCAGACATTGTGTTCGTGTGTGAGACCTTCCTGGACGACAACATACCTCCAAGCTACGCCCGCGTCCGGGGTTACTCGCCCTGGATAAGAAAAGACCGCTCCACACGGGGAGGTGGCGTGGCCTTCTGTTATAAAGAGTGTGTTAACGTTCAGGTGGTAGAGTCTCCCACGAACATGCCCAGTGACCTGGAAATGCTATTTTGGAAAATAATAGACAGTGTGGGTAGAAGTGTACTGTGCATTGGCTGTTATCGTCCTCCTTCTCAAGGCGCAGCGATAACAGACTACCTCACAGAAAACCTGGACCTATTGTTGACGGCCAACCAGTGTGAGGGAGTGATAATTGTAGGTGACTTGAACCCACACACAGTGCACGCCTCATTTAACACGCTACTGGTGGTACATGACCTACATAATCATGTCACCTTCCCCACTCATGTCTCTGGGTCATCTCTTGACCCTGTGGTGACCGATCTTCCCCCCAGTGATGTTCAGTGTTCACCCTTGGACTTTATAGGCACCTCAGATCATGTAGCTGTCATCACCAAATTCCACTTCAGACGCCAACGTGAGGAGAACCTCTCCGCACTCTGTGGAAGTGGGAAGCCACAGACTGGGGAGCCTTAAGGGAGGACCTGAGAAGGACGAACTGGGGAGCTGTTCTGAGTGGAGATGTCAACCAGCAGGTGAGGCAGTTCTCAGAGCTGTTATTCACCTTACAAGAGCGCTGGGTACCACACTCCTCTCACACCACCAAGCCCTCTGACCAGCCCTGGTTTGGACCTGCGTGCCGAGAAGCCTCTGACGAAAAATACCGGGCATGGAAAGCCTACAAGAGGCATCCGACAGAGGGCAACAAAAGACGTCACAGAGCAGCCTCCCTGAGAATGAGGCACACACAAGAGTGGGCCTCAGAGCAATGGAAGGAGGACCTCAGGAGGAAGCTCCGTGGCGGACAGGTGGGCACGAAGAGGTGTTGAATGATTGACTGTTTTATTGGCTCATATACAGTACATATAATAATAGTTAACGATCCAATAAGTTTAAATCTTTAGCCCTAGTCCATTGAGCTCAAAGCTCTCTATGGACTATTTTCCTTGCCGGATTAGCAGTCGATTTACAAATAAACAAAACAAAAAAATTACAATACTATACTACAATACATAAACATACATAAATACATGAACAGACATAAAAGGAAACCTATTAGAATTGCCCCATATCATTCACATACATTCATGTAATATTCTTAGTTAATGACATAGTATGTGTCTCAGCAATCACACGGTAAGGTTTGGAAGGGAACTTGGTACTGGGAGGGAAGGGGGAATGGGAAGGGGAGAGGGGGGAGGAAGAGGGGAAGGGGAAGGGGAGGGGAGGAGGAGGAGGAGGAGGAGGAGGAGGAGGAGGAGGAGGAGAAGGTGACGGGAGCGGTCCACCAGCGCAGCGGGTCAGGTATCGGGTGGCTAGCCAGGCTCAACTCCCGCTGCTCATCTGAGCACTTCACCACCCACATCGGTGACCCGCCGCCCTGGTCGACCCTAGAAAACAAAGTAATACAGTATACAAGTATGCAAAAGATAAATAAATAAATAAAAAGTTTTACTGTTATGATGGCGAGGATTTTAGTATGAATTTTTAAGCTGTTTCTTTATATTATGTATTTTAAATGTGTTTAGAGATTTATTTTAGTGTCTGACACAATATCATTCCATAATTTAGTACCCCTGTAAAGAACACATTGTTGGGCATGAGATGTTTTGTATAATGGTATAGTCAAGTCACTGGCATTCCTGGTTTGTATGTTGACTGGAATATGTCGCAGAAAACCACAATCAGTTTCATATATTTTTAAAGCTTTGTATACAAATACAAGAGTTTGATAAGAAATAATATCATGTGCTTTTAGAAGATTGTGTTTAAGAAAAGAGGTGCAGTATGATCATATCTATTGGAATTAGTAATTACTCTAATAAGTTTCTTTTGACTGACAAACAATTTATCAACATATGTTTTGTAAGCGCCACCCCATAACGCAGAGCAATACATCAAATTCGGATAAACTAAAGAGTAGTACATTAATATTAGGCAGTCTACATTGCAGCAATTCCTTATTCTATAAAAGATTCCAGTAAATTTTGATATTTTGTTTATAATATTCTCTAAATGTGGCTTCCATGTTAATCTATTATCAATTGTTATACCCAGAAACTTTATTGTATCCACTCGTTTAATTACCAAATTATTAACTTTTATATCAAAATTTATTGGTTGTGTCATATGTGGGTGTGTGAGCATGTATTGAGTTTTGTTTACATTTAGTGATAACTTATTGCTGTTTATCCAATTTATTACATTTACCAACTCAAAATTCATGGAATTGACGAGGGTTTGTAAGTCACTACCTTGTAAACAAATATTAGTGTCATCAGCAAACAAAATAAATTTCAATGTATTAGAACAAAATGTAATGTCATTAATATAAATTAAGAATAGCAATGGCCCCAGGATGGAACCTTGCGGAACTCCACATGTTACATCCTTACATTGAGATTTGATGTTGTTGAAAACCGTGTATTGTGTTCTTGAACTTAAATAACTTTTGAACCATGTATATGCCTGTCCCCTTATACCATAGACTGTTAATTTATCCAGCAAAATTGAATGATTAATCGTGTCGAAGGCTTTTGACAAATCACAGAAAACTGTTAATTGATACATTTTGTTATCTAAAACTGAATATAAATTTTTACAAAGGAAATGGATGGCCATTTCAGTTGAATAATTTTTTTCTAGATCCAAATTGAGCATTAGATATTATTGAATTTTTTACCAAATAATCAATTATTCTGTACACTACAATTTTTTCAAATATCTTGCTTAAACAGGGTAAAATTGACACTGGTCTATAATTTGAAAACAAAGATTCGTCCCTTTTTGTAAATTGGCACCACCTTTGCGATCTGCAATGCCTTTGGGAAGCATCCTAAAACAAAAGATTTATTAATAATATATTCCAGAAAGGGACAACAATTTCTTTACACTCTTTAATGATACTTATATGAACATCATCGTAACCCGGACTTTTTTCCCTCATAGTAGTTATGATATTACTTATCTCTACACTTGTTGTTGGCCGCAGATAAAAAGAAAAAGGTACTGGTGGAGGTAAATAGCTGCTGAAGTGTGTTCTGGGTTCCTCTATACGTTCTGCCAAATTTTCTGCTACACTACTGAAATAATTATTAAATCCATCTGCTATATCAAAACTATCTGTCAAAGTTACTCCCTGATTTACATATGTATCAGCGTTACTCTTCCTATCTTTACCAAGTAGATTATTTAACATTTTCCAAGTTTTTTTGGCGTCTCCTTTACTATTCTCTAGAGTGTTTTTATTATTCTTGGATTTTGCCTCTCTAATTATAGATGTCAACATATTTCTGTATGTCTTAAACTGTTTTTCATAAGTTAAGGGCCACTTCGCGTATAGCTTTTGTAATCTATTTCTTACTTTAATTGATTTCTTAATAGCAGCGGTTATGTATGGTTTATTTTTGTGCTTATTTTTTACTATGAATTCTTTGACAGGAAAACAAGAATCATATAACTTTAGAAACTCCTCCATGTACACATCGTAGTCCTTGTTCACATCGTGACCGCACATTGCTTCCTTCCAATTAAACCTTGATAATGATTCTGTAAATGAGTTAATGGCTCCATCACTGAATACCCTCTTTCTTACTAATTGATATGGTTCTTCATTAACAGATGGTAGCGTAAAAAGAAAACACTGGAAAATGATCACTAATCGTACTATAAATAATTCCACTACATTTATATTCATCAAAGTTATTAGACCAAATATTGTCAATAAGGGAGGCTGTAGATTTCGTTACTCTAGTTGGTTTGGTTATAGTAGGAAAAAACAAGTTAGAATAGAACAAGTTATGAAATTCTTTTACCATAGTGTTAGTATTGTTTAGTAGATTTATATTGAAATCACCGAGTATGTAACAAGGTAATTTGTATGCAGAGGCTATCACTGAAAAAATTTCTTCCATCGAATTTAAGAAGTTCTGAAAGTTTGAATTAGGGGGTCTGTATATAACAACAATTATAAACTTAAGAGGACCAGTCACTTCCATGAACATGGACTCAATATGGGGTAGCTGCAATGACAAATTTTGATTAACTTTACCACAAAATCTATTTTTCAAAAACACAGCTAACCCCCCACCCGAAGTGTTCTTATTCTGGTAATATGCCTGATATGCATTCAGTTTATACAATGATGAAATATTGTCATGCATGCGTGTTTCACACAAACCAATAACATCAGGAAAAAATTTATAGGATTCAAGCATTCGTCATAAAAAGCCTCTAGATGGAGAGAAACGCTACTGATATTAAATGATAAATAAGATGCTGAAGTAATTGTCAAACTGAGAAATTGTTGTAGACTCATCACAAAAATAATATTCACACTGTATATTGTATGAGAGAAAGTTGTCAATAGAATTCAAATCCTCACATTCAGTAAATGGGTCATACTGTAACTCATTAATCACCCGAAAGGGATAAATATGGTTATCATTTATACATTCCGTTACTCATTATCATTCAATTGATCAAAAGGGAACGTATAGGACGCCATAATGGATGGATATATACATCTTACATAGAAATAATTACTAAATCACAGTATATACTATCTATTTTTTTACGTTCTTACGTTGAGATTTCTTACTTTGAGATTTCTTACGTTGAGGTGAGGCGTCAGGTGCCTGTGAATTCTGCGCGCGGGAGCCTTCAGGGCGCGGTGAATGCCCGACAGAGAGAGAGAGAGAGAGAGAGAGAGAGAGAGAGAGAGAGAGAGAGAGAGAGAGAGAGAGAGAGAGAGAGAGAGAGAGAGAGAGAGAGAGAGAGAGAGAGAGAGAGAGAGAGAGAGAGAGAGAGAGAGAGAGAGAGAGAGAGAGAGAGAGAGAGAGAGAGAGAGAGAGAGAGAGAGAGAGTGTGTGTGTGTGTGTGTGTGTGTGTGTGTGTGTGTGTGTGTGTGTGTGTGTGTGTGTGTGTGTGTGAAAGGGGGGAGAGAAAGCAGAGAATGCCTGGCTGAGGAAGACGGGCTGTGGTGATGACTACTGTAGTGCGGAGTTAAAGGGATGAACAAAGAAAACGGATGGAAAAGGATAAGAACAAGAGGCGAGCTTTATGTTAATCGTCTTTCCTGCCCTCGACCATTTTCCCTCTTACATAAAAAAAGATAAATTAAGAATGAGGAACACCACATAACGGTGACTGGTTCCATTATACATAACAGGAAAAAAATGTGAATATATGAAAAAGGAAGAAGTGAAAGAAGCTTTTGAAAGATGAATAGCAGAGTGGTTAAGGAGGGACGAAGAAAATAAAGGAAGATGAGGAAAGAAATTAGGGATAGCAAGAGGGATGACGGGAAGTAGAGTGAGAGGAAGGTAAAGAAGAAAAGTAGGATTAGAAGAGGTTAAGGAAAAGTCTCCAGTGTTTGTGTTGATGCGTTCTGATCTGTCGGGGCTATAAGCAGAGTAACTATATGTATGCAGCAAAGAAATGTAGTGGAAATAGAATAAGAAAGTTGGAACAAGGAAAGATGAGTGTAGCTAACGAACAAATAGTGAAAGTTTGCTCGGGTGAGGCTGCACTGAACCAAATAAAGGAAGGAATGGGAACAGTGACTCCCATAGTGGATTAAAACAAGAGTCCAAAAGATGAGTGGAAGAGGTCGTAGGGAGAAGGAAATCAGAAGAGAACGGTGTTATTGTGAATCCGTGAAGGGAGAGGGAGTGAAGCGGTGAGAGGCCAAATATGTGGCTAATTGGGAATCAAGAAAGATAAGGGAAGTCATAATAGCAATGCAGAAAAGTAGAAGATAAAAAAATACGTATTTGTAATTACGAAAATAAGAAATAAAATACAAATCTAAAAATATAAAGGTTTGTGTGCTTTTAATCTATTGCACGGAAGAGAATGACTTAATAAAACTAAGAAGTGGAGTCCTTGAGGCATTTGGCTGGAAATTCATGAGCTTAACCAAACCAGTATTGATCTTCCAACCGGTGACAATTTCCCCATCTCGTCTGGGGAATTTCATTTTGCCACACTTTGCCGAAATCTGGCGCTAATTAAACACCGGCGTTATTGAGTTCTCAGCCAGGTAATTTTGAGGACGAGTGGCCGGGAGAGCGAGAGTGTTTGGGAAATCGGATATTATTCCCCTGCTCTTATCGACCCACACTAGCTTCATATCTTACCCTTCTGAGATTTTTTGATCAATCCGCACTAAGATAACTATCAGTGTTCTAACGCGTGTTATGTAATACCAACAATAATAACGTTAAGGGTCAACAATGCAAGAAGTCAGCAACAGTAACAATAATTACACGCGTAGGTGGTTAACAATACGTGAAGGCAGTAATAATAACAATGACTACAGAGACGGCCAAACACAGGGACACACGCTCCCTTCCCTGCTGATATTTATTACTGAGGCGGCTCCAGTGAGGGACGTTCTACACATTCCTTGCTTTTGCTTCAACCAATGAGACGCGATTTAATTAGTCTACCCAATGACAGACTTCGTTAATGGTAGTTATAGGCAGTTGGAGAAGCGATTTTTTTCATTGGACACAGACACATACTCACTCACTCACTCACTCACTCACTCTCTCTGTCATGGTAATATTCAGGACCAGTGTTATTTCAGGGCAAAACTACTGTAGAAGTGAAAACTACGTGTGAAAACTCCACTACGATCAGGACGGCGGCGTGGCAAGAGAAACGCTTGCCGTCATTGCTACGACGAGGCACAGGAGTTATATCATTATACGAGTCGAGTTAAGGACCGCACAGGCCATAGTTTCGCGACAGGGTCATGTTAGCTAGTCCCGCAAGGGACAGTTACCTCACAGGTTCAGGCAACCAGACCCTAATAGGTTTGCATAAAGTTTCGTTGGATAACTTATCTTTGGTTTGTTTTACTTCAGGCGCACGGATTTTCTAATTTATTTTCTTTCATTTTTAAATGGCTGTAACTACATAAGCAAACACACACACACACACACACACACACACACACACACACACACACACACACACACACACACACACACACACACCAAAGTTTTAGAAACTCAGGAAGAAATAAAAGCATCAAATGTTGACGCTCCCTAGAAAATACATCCTTGATCAGCGGCACACTTAATACCGCTTAATCTTCCTCTTCGTTCTCAATCCCCGTCGTCTCTGCTAATCTCGTCTCTTGTCCTCTCTCTTTTTTCCATGCCCTTCACCTTTCCACGGTTCAAATGACACATCAAGTAGCATGTTATTAGCTGTACACCTGTGTCCAATTAGTGTTTCAATTGTCCGTTGCTGAATTACTCTCTTCCTGTCACAGTTGCGACCTTGTTTCCTCTTTGTTTCCACAATTCAGTCCTTTTGCTCATAAATAAATCGTTGATAAACCACTGAAGGAAGAAAATTAGCGAAATCACAAAGTTCATAGTGTTCACTGGAAATTAATGAGCTTAAGGGAAAAACTGTGACAGACTCATGGGAGGAGATATTCATGTGGCGTGCCAGAATGAAGGAAAGCAAGGATCGATAAGTGGGTCAGCGTGTGCCAATGACTCACGGGAAGGCAGGAGTTATGGGAATGATCACTAAGCCAATTGTAATGACTCCAACAGTTGTCCTAATGTCAGGGGAGGTCAGGGCCAGGCACAGGGCCAGGGTCTTGATCCACGGGTCGATGGTTAGTGCGAAGGTTGAAGATGTCCCCCTATGAGGCGCAATGAGGCATGAAAAGAGCGTTTCAGCGGGACATGATTCTTCCACTGCCTGCAGTGTCCACCACCACCACCTCCACCACCACCACCACCACCACCACTACCCTCACCAGATGGATCCATGGAGGACGCTGAGGAGGATGTCGCTTTGCATTGCCTCCGTGTAGATTTCAAAGGCTAGGGAAAGAGAAAGAAAGCGAGAAGACTATACACACAAAACTACATGCATTTACCACACATATCCCCTTCACTTAAAATGCAAAATTAAAAAAAATAGCGACTCCAAATCCACCCTCGGAGTCTCCTTCTGAGGAGAGGATTAGAAATGTCCCCAAGCAAACTGCTCTCCCAGTGGGAACCCAAAATGTTTTGATTCCTCCCTCAAATTTTTCTTCATTATCTTCTGCAACGTTCGCGGTCTTAGATCTAATTTTCAATCTGTAGAACACCACCTCTCCTCTATCAAACCTCATCTTCTTTTCCTCACCGAAACACAGCTGTCTGAGGCAACCGACAGTAGCCCTTTCTCTGTTCTCTCCTACTTTCTATCCTCCTATCCTATCCTCATTTTCGTTCTAAATCTGGATGTTACGTTTATGTGCACAAAAAACTTAAGTTGTTCTCATGCCCACGCTCTCGAATATTCTGAGTTTTCCACCATCTGGCTTCGACTCAACAGTCGCTCTCTAACTAAATTCATCTGTGCTGTCTATCTCCCCCCTAACTCCTCTGACTAAAGATTCTTTGACTATTTAACTTCCAAAGTGGAGCACATTCTGTCCCTCTACCCTTTCGTGGAGATTTCCATTCTTGGTGATTTCAATGTTCACCACCAGCTTTGGCTTTCCTCTCCCTTCACTGACCATCCTGGTGAACTAGCCTTCAACTTTGCTATCCTCCATGACCTAGAGCAACTGGTGCAACACCCTACTCGTATTCCTGACCGTCTTGGAGACACGCCCAACATTCTTGATCTCTTCCTCACCTCTAATCCTTCTGCTTATGCTGTCACCCTTTCATCTCCGTTGGGCTCCTCCGATCACAATCTCATTTCTGTATCTTGTCCTATTTCTCCAATCCCTCCTCAGGATCCCCAAAGCGAAGGTGCCTCTGGCGTTTTGCCTCTGCCAGTTGGGGGGGACCTGAGGAGGTATTATGCTGATTTTCCTGGAATGATTACTGCTTCCGTGTCAGAGACCCATCTCTTTGTGCTGAACGCATAACAGAGGTGATAGTGTCTGGCATGGAGGCGTACATTCCTCATTCTTTTTCTCAACCTAAACCTTCTAAACCTTGGTTTAACTCAGCCTGTTCTCGTGCTATACATGATAGAGGTTGCCCACAAAAGGTACTTGAGCCTTCCATCTCCTGAATCTCATGCACTTTATATCTCTGCCCGGAATCATGCCAAGTCTGTTCTTCAACTTGCCAAACACTCTTTCATAAATAGAAAATGTCAAAATCTTTCAAACTCAAACTCTCCTCGTGACTTCTGGCATCTAGCCAAAACATCTCAAATAACTTCACTTCTTCATCTTTCCTCCTTTATTTCATCCTGATGGCACCACTGCCATCTCTTCTGTCTCTAAAGCTGAACTCTTCTCTCAAACCTTTGCTCACAACTCCACCTTGGATGATTCTGGGCTTGTCCTCCTCTCCTCCTCCCTCTGACTATTTCATGTGTACAATCAAAATTTTACTAATGATGTTTTCCATGCCCTTGCTGGCCTAAACCCTCAGAAGGCTTATGGACCTGATGGGGTCCCTTCTATTGTTCTCAAAAACTGTGCTTCCGTGCTTGCACCTTGTCTGGCCAAACTCCTTCAACTTTGTCTATCGACTTTTACCTTTCCTTCCTGCTGGAAGTTTGCCTACATTCAGCCTGTTCCTAAAAAAGGGTGACCGTTCTAACTCCTCAAGCTACCGTCCTATAGCATTAATATCTTGCTTGCCTAAAGTTTTTTAATCTAACCTCAATAGGAAGATTATTAAACATCTGTCACTCGGCAATCTTCTATCTGATCGCCAGTATGGCTTCCGTTAAGGTCACTCTATTGGTGATCTTCTGGCTTTCCTTACTGAATCTTGGTCTTCCTCTTTTAGAGAAACTTTTGCTGTCATTTTAGACATATTAAAACCTTTTGATAGGGTCTGGAACAAAACTTTGATTTCCAAACTGCCCTCCTACGGTTTCTATCCTTCTCTCTGCAACTTTATCTTAAGTTTATTTTCCGACCGTTCTCTTGTTACTGTGGTAGACGGCCACTGTTCTTCTCCTAAATCTATTAACAGTGGTGTTTCTCAGGATTCTGTCCTGTCACCCACTCTCTTTCTATTATTCATTAATTATTTACTTACCCCTATCCACTCCTACGCTGATGATACCACCCTACATCTTTCCACGTCCTTTTAGAGATGATCAACCCTTCAGGAAGTTAACAGATCAGGCAGGGACACCACAGAACGCCTGACTTCTGATCTTTCTAAGAATTTCAATTGGGGCAGAGAAAATCTAGTAGTTTTCAATGCCTCAAACTCAATTCCTCAATCTATCAACTCGAAACAACCTTCCAGACAACTATCCACTCATCTTCAATGACACTCAACTGTCTCCCTCTTCCACAATGAATATCCTCGGTCTGTCCTTTACTCATAATCTTAACTGGAAACTTCACATCTCATCTCTTGCTAAAACAGCTTCTATGAAGTTAGGTGTTCTGAGGCGTCTCCGCCAGTTTTTCTCGCCCCTCCAACTGCTTACTCTGTATAAGGGCCTTATCCGTCCCTGTATGGAGTACTCTTCGCATGTTTGGGGGTTCCAGTCACACAGTTTTATTAGATAGGGTGGAATCAAAAGCTTTTCGTCTCATCAACTCCCCTCCTCTGACTAACTGTCTTCAGCCTCTTTCTCACCGCCGAAATGTTGCATCTCTTTCTATCTTTTATCGCTATTTTCATGCTAACTGTTCTACTGATCTTGCTAACTGCATGCCTCCCCTTCTCCTGAGGCCACGCTGCACAAGGCTTTCTTCTTCCTCTCATCCCTATTCTGTCTAACTCTCTAATGCAAGAGTTAACCCGTACTCTCAGTCATTCATACCTTTCACTGGTAAACTGGAACTCCCTACCTGCTTCTGTATTTTCGCCTTCCTAAGACTTGTCTTCTTTTAAGAAGGAGGTATCAAGACATTTTCTCCCTAAATTTGGTTAACGCTTTTCTTTCTTTTAGAGATCTAGCATTGAAGTGGATTTTTTTTTTTTTTTGCCCTTAGCTGGCACTCTCTCCTACGTAAAAAAGAAAAAGAAAAAATTAGAGAAGTGATTACCCGTGAAAGTGCTATAAATTATTGCAAGGGAAAAATGATGAGCAGGATTGTACAAGTCACAAACACGAAATGGACAGAAAGGAAAATTCTAACTAGACCAAAAGAGATTTATAAACGAATTGTTTCTCATTAGTAAACTTTTAAAGAAAAAGGAAAAACGAATCAGAACATAATTTATAAAGTACATTAATAAAAAATTTGTTATCCTATCATTTATGTTATGTTATGTTAATATAAAAACTTACAAAATTATTTCGAAATGTGATAATCATATGAAAATTAATAGATTGGAACATTTATAGTGATATGAAAAACAGTAATGGTAAGAATATCAATATGCAGCTGCTGGAAAACAAAGAGAACACAAATAACAAATATTTCACGACTTGTGGATCCCCTTCACAAACTCGAGCTACGATGCCTTTCTTCACAGTAGTGAGCACGTGATTATCTACTTAGTGAACTGCATCATATCACTGGCAGCCTGCCTGTCATTTACATGGCTATAGTTAACCATAGGACAAGTCATGGTTTTCATCAAGAGCACCTTCCAGATTGCGCAATCCGTCACTCATTTACCGATGGAGAAACTCGATGTGTATTGCAGAATGAAGCATAACACTACAAGCATTACTTAAGCTAAATTCGTGACCAGCAAACGTACGTGAATGAAGCACAAGAAAACATTATATGAATCAAGTAAATTATTTCTTGCTCAAAACAGGCTAATTCGTAATATGACATACAGCAACAAGTACGAACATACCAGTCCTATATTTAAGGATCTTACTCCTAAAAATTCAAGACATAATTGTATTCCAGACCTTGATATTTGTATACAGATCTCTCAATATATACACAACAGACACAGGCTTCCAGATTTTGTCTCATGATATTCAGTTAAGGCAGACAGGCAATTTAAGGATACCCCTCTGTAGAACCTCCCATGCCAAACGTAGTGTTGTCTCACGAGGAACCAAACACTGGAACCAGCTTTCAGAAACCATTAAAAACAAACCACTAAATTCCTTTAAATCACTGATAAAAGAACAGTTAAGAAATAATTATTGAAGGTATTAATTTTTCTATTGTAATCAGTACTACTAATATAATATGTAATTGTTTGTATTGTGCAATGGTCATTATTATTATTATTATTATTATTATTATTATTATTATTATTTGTTGTCAGTACTATTGATATAATATATGTAATTGCTTGCATTGTGCAATGGTTATTATTATTATTATTATTATTATTATTATTATTATTATTATTTTCACTATTGCTGTTAGTACTATTGATATAATATATGTAATTATTTGTATTGTGTAATGGTTATTATTATCATTATTATTATTATT
>NC_059287.1:5707942-5717942 GCF_017591435.1 Portunus trituberculatus
GCCCAACCATGGAAGTTGTGTTGTTCCTTGGAATTGATGCCATGGTCGGGCGGCTCTTACAAAAAGAAAACAAATAATAATGAAAATAAAATTAAAACATCATTTCCAAAAATCAGAAATCAAAAATATAAGCTCACACAACTAAATAATGAAAAATAAATAAAAAAAAATTATATATATATATATATATATATATATATATATATATATATATATATATATATATATATATATATATATATATATATATATATATATATATATATATATATAGATAGATAGATAGATAGATAGATAGATAGATAGATAGATAGATAGATAGATAGATAGATAGATAGATAGATAGATAGATAGATAAAGATATGATTAGCAAAACGTAAACACACAACGATGACTGGACAGCTGAATGGCTAGCATAAATACCACAACACAGGGAACTGTTTACAATAGTTCTATACAAAATCAAATTAAGTGATGCATGTGATATATGCGACAACTTGGTACTGTACCAACAGGAAGATATTCTGCTGATGTAACTAAAATTGACTGTCATGGTAGAAATTATTTATTGGAAGCATGTAAAAATAATATGGTTTTGTGTTTAATGGAAGAGTAGGAGAGGACAATATGATTGGTAAGGAAACTACTGTATTTAATATACTGTTGGGTTACGTTATTGGATCACCATTCCTTCTGACTGCTGCTCAAAACCTGAAGGTGTTGGAGTTTGATCCATTTTTTTCGGATGTGCATTGTGGTACATCACTAAGCATTAAAAATAGTAGCGATTTTATGGAGCAAGAGTGCTGGAATGGTGAAAGGTATCACAAAGGACTAACGGAAAGAAGTGTTAATATAGTAAGCAAATCAGGACACTGGGATCAACATAAAGCTGATGATTAGTTAGTAATACAAACCAGGAGTTGGTGACATACGTACGTGATTGAGAATGCAGATCTTAAAGTCTGTTTCAATTGAATTTTTGATCTGAAGAAAATATTAAAAAATACAAACAAAAATGGAAGAGTTAAAATAAAGAAAAATTTCTAAGTTACGGACGGTCAAATCTAAAGATTCCAGACTTTATTGGAAAATTTTGCATTGGACACAAATGAAGTCTGATATTCCAGTTCTTATCACTGAATTTATGAGCCATTTCTAAGCGACTGGCACAAGAAGGTGTTACTAAAATTCCCAATAATGTGTTTGGTAAATGGTTCTGGAAACCTGGGGGCTTAAGAAAGTCCTTTAAGAAAAAGCTCTTCGAAAACTTAGGAAATTAAGAAACCCCGTTTTCCACTTTATGGGGAACCAAATCCAAACGGAAACACCCGAGATGGCAACTAATAATTGTATATTTTAAAACCAAGCACTAGATGCTTCTTTGGGTTTTTGGAAATTGCAAAAAAAGAAGAGTCGGTTTTGTGAAAATTATTTTAAATAAACCTTTTTGGAATTTCCTGTATCTATTGAATAAAGGCCTATTTTTGTGTTTTGTTTTTGCCAAAAACTTTCCCTTGAGGAAGGCATGGGAAAATCTAAAAGTAAGGTTTACCTTTCAAAGAACAAAGAATTAATTTGCTTTCTGAAAAACTTTCAATTCTTGCATTATAATTACCAAAGGAAAAATTTTCCACACTTTTTGGGAAATACCAAAAAAAAACACAAGTCAGTAGGAAAGAATGGGTTGGGAATTAAACTTGGCAAAATTTCAAAACCGCATTTGAATAACGGTTTAGAAGCATAAAGCAATAAACCACTGACAAGGAAGTGGATAGCGTGTAAAAACCTGGACTTTTTTTAATGAAAGGAAATTTCCTTTGATCTATGTGACGTATGTGTTATATAACTATTGGGTTTTTAAAACTGTAGGAAAATTTAAAAAACAATTAAAAAATTAAAAATTTCAAATTTATTAAGGACTTTTGGTGAATTGCATGTTAAAATTTATTTGGGGCTTGGGTAAAACAAAAAATGGTAACCTTTGTAAAATGTAAAGTAAAACCTGATTGGTGGTTCCAACTAATATCTGGGGTTTTTCCCAAACTGGGTTTGGACCCTGGGGGCCCTGAGAATTAATCCGTATTTCCAATTAAAAAAAGGACCCGTTTTTAATTTGCCATGGGCCAGGATCCCACCAACCGTAACATACAACCTTGTTTTTAACCAAGCCTGATGTTCGGTTTTTTAAAAAAATGGTTGTGGAAAATACTTTTATCACCTTTTTAATTTTAGAAATCAGTTTAATAAAGATTTTTGTTTTTCCCAAAGATTACCAGGAAAATTTAAAGTCTTTATAGGAATTAGCTTTGGTGAGAAGGTTAAAACATTTCCATTTAAAACCACTTAGGAAAAGGATTTTCCAAGAAAACTAAAAAAAGAAAATAAGGTAAAACGACATGGTTTGGCTAATGAATAAACCCGATTACAAGGGAACCATCAACTCTCCATAATAACAAGAATTTTAACGGTTTAAATTTTTTAGAATATTTCAAGGTGACAGTTCACGAATTACACACGTTTTACCAATTTTATTTGTTTGTTTAAAAAATTATTGAAAAACAAATGTTTATTTTAAATTTCTTGTGTAGGAAATGTTAAATTTACTTTGTAAAAAATGGGACCTTTATAAAGTAATTCTGTTGGTGGGGTTTGGTGGGTTTTTGGGGGTTTGTGGTGTTTGGGTTTCCTGTTGGAATTTCCTGGTTCACAAAAAACAAGAACGTTAAACCTAGGACAGTCACTAATTAAAATCAAACTTGGACAGGCCTGAGACAGGCCAAAAAACGGGAAAAACAAAGTCACCATTTCATTAATGAACCTTACGTTTATTTAAAGGCTTTTTTCAAAGTAAAGGAAAACCCAAATAATTCAAGGTGGAATGAACCGTTCCTTGTAACCAACGGGTTAAATGGAGCCCAAGGGGTGGTTTGTTTGTTTTGTTGGGGGGTTTGTTTTGTTGTGTAATCAACAATCAAGCCAGCAAATCAATTTACGTAATCCCCCTATTTTGTGTTTTCGTCAATAAGTACAACCGTTAACGTATTTTTTTTTAAATTATTTGAACAAATGGGTAAAAAAAACTTTTAAATTCCTATCAAAAAGTTAAAATAAAAAAAGTAAGCTGGTGTTGTTGGTTTGTGGGGTGGTGGGTGTGGTGGGCCGGACGCTCACTCTGCGAGCAGCCAGAGACCCCGGCGGCTGGCCTTATTTCCCCGGCGGTGGACCAGGCCACCACACCCCAAAAGGTCCCTCCCGTTCCAGTACCAAGAGGGAAAGGGGCACCGTAAAGGACACCCTATCTCCCCCGGCCGTGGAATCCCCCGGTCCTCGGGTGGGCTCAACCAACCCAGGGGTTTGTTTTTTTGGGTTGGGGGGTGGGTGGTGTTATAACAACAGAGGCTCTTTACGACCCAGCCCTTCCGGCAAGAGGACGAGGGCGGCGGTTAGCCTATCCTTACAACAACACAAACTGGCCAAGCTTTTAAATTCAACAAAGTAATAGTAAAACAGGAAGAAGAGCAAGGGTCGTCTACAGCACCGGTCTTCCCCCTGGATGGGGTGGGTGGCCCAGCCCACCCCGCCCCACCAAGGGAAAGGGGGCCCTGCTCCTTCAGCTTCCCCAGCCGGTGGACCAGGCCGACCCCCAGGTCGGTCCCGTTGGCGGGAGCCAAGAAGGTGGGGCCCGCCCGTCAAGGGACATCCTGGCTGGGAGGCCCGTGGCCCGCCTGAACCCGTCGCTGACCTCGGGTGGGCTAAGGTGGGCGCCCGCACCTTCTTACCCAAGGAGGCCAGGTGAAGAATCCGTGTTTACGAGGGCTCCTCAGCCCAAGCCCCCCAAAACAAGCAAAGAAGCCGAGCGCAACGACCCTAGGGGGCAAAAGCCTGGCCCCCAGGTGGTGTGCCAAGGCCCCTTCCTTTACCGCCCCAGCAAGGAGAAGGTCAGATGTTCCTACCCCAGGTAGGATTTACCCTTAGGAAAGGTGGGGTTAGGATAAGGAAAGGGGAATGCTATAGGTAGAGGTGGAAGGAAGGGTTAAGTAGGGGATGGAAAGGTGGGTAGGGGCCCTGGGAAGGAAGCTTCTACTCATAAACCTACACCTAACCCCAATCTACACCTACCTCACTAATGGGCCCTTTCCCAATTGACACAAAAACCACGTTTCACTTTAAACTTTCTTCAATTTGCCCCTCAACCAAAAACCCACCAACACCCCACACCGCCCACCCACCTTCCTTTACCTTACCATTTCAAAAACTTCATATACACAAAGGATACATTAAGGGTAATAAGGAAATTTAGGTTAGGTTTTGGGAAAAATTATTATTAAAATTTCTTATTATTGGTTACTTATTAGGGCTCCTCATCCTTTTAAATTAATCATTCATACTTTAAAAATTTTAACACTCTTTTCCTCAAATTCAAAACCCATAAATGAACCACAAAAACAGTTTTCTACCAAATAAAACTTTTTACTCAACCTCCAAACCAAATTACAACACAAACAACCCAACTTCCTATAACATTTAACAAATTTATAACCTCCACAAAAACACCAAAACTTACAGCTAATAAGGCAAATTACCGCATAAGTTTTAAGCACACACAATTATAATAAACCTTTATTTACACCCAACTCATTACGGGCTGCCTAACCCAATTAATACGAAGGAATTTAAATAAAATTCAACCACAAAAGGACAAAAAAAATCAGGTTAACTTAACAAATCAAACTATTTACCTAATCACCTAAACAAAACGGCTTAGATTGAAAAAAATTAAGTTGTTATTATCTTGGAACAACACCATCATCACAAAAGGAAATCCAAACAGGAAAACAAGGCCCAGGAAATTTACCTGAGGAAAGAATACAGGATATTCTGGGCCCCAATTTAGAAGGATATAGTAACAGTCCCACAAAGGCTTGAAAAAGATACAAATTTAGGGTTTAGAACATAGTGGATTTTAAAAAGTGGGGGTTGGGGTTTGGTGGTGTGGTTATAAATAAAAAAGGGACAGGAAAAGTTTAGATTCATCACTAACAAGGATCAACAGAAAAAAACCTTCCAGCTTGGTTTCCTTGAAGAAAAAGGGCAGGAACTGGTTCTTAGCAGATTTCTGAATAACATACTATATGTCCTGTGCCGATAATAACTTTAAAAAAGATGACACAAGTTTTTAGGACATAGGTAATTTAAGGTGGGGGGTTAGGTGGTTGGTTTGGGGTGGTGATTTAAGTTGAGGAAAGGTTTCTTATTCATTAATTAATAAATTTACTCCCACGGACCACACCACCAACACCCCCACCACCACCCCCACACAACCCCCCAACAACACCCACAAAAAAAAAAAAAAAAAAAAAAAACAAAAACAAAAAAAAAAAACTTTTTAAATTTTAACTTTTACCAAACCCCAAAAAATTCGTAAATCGTATTGGGAAATTGTGTGTGTGTTGATTTTATAAATAATCCCCTTATTTTGAACTCATTTTCACACAACACAAACCAACAACACACACACACACACACACACCAAATGTTATCTGGTTGTGCACGATCACCCCTAGGTTGTTGTTTTAAATGATAATAATAATGATAATAATTAATAATAAAATAATAATGATTGATAATAATAAAAAAATAATAATAATAATAATAATAATAAAATAATAATAATAATAATAAATTTTTTTAAATTATTTTTTTTTTTATTTTATTATTAATTAATTATATAAGAAAATAATAATGATAAATAATAATAATAATAATAATAATAATAATTAAAAAATAATAATAATAAAAAATAATAATAATAAAATAAAAAAAAAAAAAAAAAAAAATAAAAATAATAAAATAACAAAAAGGAAAACAAAAAAAACCGAAGAAAAAAAAAACAAAAAAAGAAGAAGAAGGAAGAAGAAGAAGAAGAAGAAGAAGAAAAGAAGAAGAAGAAGAAGAAGAAAAGAAGAAGAAGAAGAAGAAGAAGAAGAAGAAGAAGAAGAAGAAGAAGAAGAAGAAGAAGAAGAAGAAAAGAAGAAAAGAAGAAGAAGAAGGAAAAGAAGAAGAAGAAGAAGAAGAAGAAGAAGAAGAAGAAGAAGAAGAAGAAGAAGAAAGAAGAAGAAGAAGAAGAAGAAGAAGAAGAAAGAAGAAGAAGAAGAGAAGAAAAGAAGAAAGAAGAAGAAAGAAGAAGAAGAAGAAGAAGAAGAAGAAGAAGAAGAAGAAGAAGAAGAAGAAGAAAGAAGAAGAAGAAGAAGAAGAAGAAGAAGAAGAAGAAGAAGAAGAAGAAGAAGAAGAAGAAGAAAAGAAGAAGAAGAAGAAGAAGAAGAAGAAGAAGAAGAAGAAGAAGAAGAAGAAGAAGAAGAAGAAGAAGAAGAAGAAGAAGAAGAAGAAGAAGAAGAAGAAGAAGAAGAAGAAGAAGAAGAAGAAGAAGAAGAAGAAGAAGAAGAAGAAGAAGAAGAAGAACACTATCAAAGGGTGACGATCAATGTACGTATTTCCGGAATTAGTGAAGATAATGAAGAAACAGAAGAAGTGTTGGATGAGAAGATGGTTGAACTAGCTTCGAACATGGGTGGCGATCATCGTCTCCCTGTAAACACCGAGATCGGGATCCACCACTCATTGTTCGGTTCAGCAGAAGAGGAATGATAGTTTGAGAAAGAAAGCTAACTGCAGGAGGCCCGTTCCGTGGCAAACTTGAGGCGGGTTCACACGTGCCAATTTGGAAAAATTGCAAGTCGGTAGAGCCCGACTGGAGAAACCAATCGCAATACAAGACCAACAAAATCTTGCTCAGTCGATTTGCGACTTTATTTACGTTGTGACGTCAGGGAGTAAGTTTTGAAAATGTGGTCTCCAGGTGTAGAGAAGATGTTAGAGTTGGTGAGGCAAAAAGAACACATTTGGGAGCCCACAAATTAATTATACAGTAAGACAAAGCTTGCGCAAATCGTTGCTCGACCAAATAGGTGGTACTTCCAAGAAGTGTTTCAATGCAGGGTGTTGTTGGAGGTGAGGATTGAACACTTGTCAGGATTTCATTGGATCGCAATTGTGCATAGTCTTCTTAAGATTAGTGTGGTAGATACTGCTTTCTTTCCTTCTACTTAGCCTGGGATGAATCCACAGGCATTTTCTTTCCTGTTGACTCTTCTGGTAAGTTCTGCATCGTCACTAGAGCAAGACATCTTGGCGGGTAGCTGTTTGTTTACACGCACTTTCCGCCAAGGCGCCAACTAGTCGATACTTTCCAGTCGTTATGTGTGACAGGTTCCGAATAGAAAGGCTCAGTTTTAAGAGAAATGTCGTTATAACACCAGTGTTTATACTACCGAGTAACTCAAGATATTCAAGTGTTGCGTTATTTGAAGAACTCGATTTGAACATTTGAACATTGAACATTTTATTATGCCTTAGTAACATGACATTTATTACTAATTATACAATCTTTTATAAGGCAACTCATTGGTGTAGCCCAACACAACTTTTTAGGTTATATTTGTCCCATAATACATAACGTATATTGTATAACATGCATAGGCTTAACATGATTTTATGTTTCAGCACTTAATATCATTATATACATGCAAAACATGAAGGTCCCTGATTATAGAAAATAAACAGAAATTTTTTTATGTTACATATTTATGAAAATAGTTTATAGTTATATTAATAATTATCATTTATGTTGAAAAAGACAGATGTTAATAGTTCTATAAAGCACTAATATTTATAATATTAAATTTGTTAATTTTAATAATTTTAAAATTAAAATAATAATAATAATTTTTAATTTTAATAATTTGTTAATAATAATAATAATAATTATAATATAATAATAATAATAAAAAATATTTTAATAATAATAATAATAATAATAATTAAAAATAATAAAATAATAATAATAATAATAATAATAATAATAATAATAATAATAATAATATAATAATAATAATAAATAATAATAAAAATAATAATAAAATAAAATAATAATAAAAAAAATATAATAAAAATAATAATAATAATAAAATATATAAATAATAATTAAAAAATAATAAATAATAATAAAATAAATAATAAAAAATTAAAATAAAATTTTAATAATATTTAATAATTAAAATTTTTTAAATTTTTAAAAAATAATTTTTAATAAATAATAATTAATAATAATTTTAATTAAAATAATAATTTAAAAAATTAATAAAATAATTTTAATTTAAATTAGTAAAAATAATTTTCTTTTAATTAATAAATTTTTTTTTAAAATAATGAATGTTTAAAAAGTGTAGGGAAATAATATTTAGTATAAATTATTTTTTTTTGTTAAAAAATTTATTAAATGTTTTATAATTTTAACAATTTGGGTTGTTTTAATTATATTGGGTATAAAATTTTATTAAAGTTTTATAATTGAAAAATTATAAAAGTTTTTTTTAAATAAGAAATTTTTGAAATAAATTTATGTTAAATGAAAATAAATTTTAATAAATTTTGGATTTTATTAAAATTTAACTTTTTTATAAATTTAATGTTAAATTTTGATTTAAAATTTAAAAATTTTGTTAATATTTAATTTTAAAAATAATTTTTTAAAATTTTGTAATTAAATATTTAAAATTAATGAAAATTAAATTTTTTAATTTAAAATAAAAAATTTTAATTTAAAATATTTTTAATAATTTTTTTAAAAATTTTTTTTTAAAAAATTTTAATATTAAAAATTTAAATTTTTAATTGGTATTTTAAATTTAAAATTTAATTTTTTTTAATGGTGTAAATATAAATAATTGTTTAATTTTTATAAAATATTAATTTATTAAATGATATATAAAGTTTATTTTAATTTTTTTTTTATTGTTGGACAAAAATAATTAAAATTAAAATAAAAAAAAAAATATTTAAAAATAAAAATAAAAATTTAAATAATAAAATTTTTTTTTTTTAAATAAAAAAAAAAAAAAAAAAAAATTAAAAAAAAAATTAAAATAAAAAAAAAAAAAATTTTAAAAAAAAAAAAAAATAAAAAAAAATAAATAAAAAAGTAATTAACAATAAAAAAAATAAAGAAAATTAATAAGTAAAATAATAGGAAGAGAAAGTTTGGGAAGAGAAAATAGTAGAAAAAAGTGGTATTAGAGAAAATAATAAAAATTTTAAAAATAATTTTTTAAAGAGGGAAAAGTAGAGTGGAAAATTATAAAAAGGGTTTAAAAGGGAAGTAAAATAAAATAAAATAGAAAAATTTTAAAATAAAGAGCCAGAAAAAGGGCAAAAAAGAAAGTTAAAAGAAAAAGGGCCCATTGGGAAGGAAAAGTTAGTGAAAAAATAGCAAAGAAAGGGGAAGAAAGGAAATTTTAAAAGAAGAAACGAGGAATTTTGGAAAAATAAGGGTTTTGAAGGAAAGGATTCCAAGTTAAAAAAGGGAAAAGAAGTTTAATTTGGTTCCTTTAAAGGCCGAGTTGGAAACCAAATAGGGGATAAGAGGAAAAGAAAGGGGGGAGGAGGGCGGGAAGAAGGGGAGGCAAAGAAAAGGTTAAAAAAAGAAGAAATATTGAAAAATAAGGAAAAAAATAAAAAAAGGGATAAAATTTTTTAAAAAGCCGAATTTTCGAAAAGTTGATAAAAAAGATTTGATTATTTTAAAAGTTTCAAAAAAAGCTGTTTTGAAAGTTTTAAAGGGAAATTTAAGATAAAAGGTTGAAAATTTCCGGAGGAGAGAACATTTTTATAAGGTTTTGAGGAAGGAAGGGGAAAAGTTAAATTATGGGAAAGGTGGAGAATTAGGGAAGGGGAGAAGGAGTTTTAGAAGGAAATTTAAAGGTGAAAAATATTTAAAAAAAAGGAAAAAAAGGGTTTTTTTTTTAATGGGAAATAATATTTTTTAATTATTTTTATTTTTAGGGTTTGCGTTAAATTATTGGGAGTATTTAGTTGGTGCAAAACCTTTTAACCCATTTAAGATAAAGAACAGGGAGTAGTAATAGTTTATTTTTTTTAGTGT
>NC_059287.1:5720442-5721565 GCF_017591435.1 Portunus trituberculatus
TTGAAAAAAATTAATTTGGGGGGGTTTGGTGTTTCCATTACAAGCCTGAAAACTCTTCCCATAATTGGGAAATTCCCCCAAATTTTGTGAAACCGGAAGAACACGAAAAACACAAGTTCGAATTTTTGTTAAGATTTGGGCCAAGGGTAAAAAAGAACCCGTGTTGGAAACTTTCCTCAAAAGCCCTGCCTAATTCCGGTTGGGTGGGTGGTGGTTGTTTTTGTGGGGGGTGGGCCAGTTCACAGAAGCCAGACCCCCTACGGAACGAGCCCGGGAGCCTTTTTACGACAGGGAAAACCAAACCAGGGGAAAACCAAGGTAACAATTGACCCATCCCGTCCTTAAGGGTTGGTAACAGGGGTGGGGCCCCACCCCCCACCCGGGGGAAAACCCGGCCGGCGTGGCAGGCCCCGAGTACCCGTGGGTTTTTTTGGGTGGGGTTTTGGGGGAACAATGCCACTCACGTGCCCTGTCCCGCCTTCGCCAAAACAGGGCCGTTTGGCATTTCTTTCAACAAAGCCGGCCCGAAGAAAATAAATTCCAAAGAATAGAAAAAGAGGAAGATGAGCAATGGGGCCACTCCACCGAAACCTGCCCACCAGGTGGGGGTCCAGCCCCCCTCCCCACACAAACCGGCCCTCCTCACCCCCCGGTAGGGCAAATCCACTTTTCGGAGGTAAAGAAGGTGGGCCACCCCGTGGGGAAACCGGGGATCCGTCCCCTGAATCGCCCCTACCCGGGGAAAGCAAACACCCACCCCTAAGGCAGGCCACAAGGCAGGATTCAAAGGCCCACCCACCCTCCCAGGGGAAAGAGGGTCGAACCCAAAACCCCTAGGGGAGGCCCCATCAAAAGGGGGCAGCCTCCCCATTTTCTAACAAGGGGCAGAAAAGGAAGGAAATTTATTAGGTGGGGGGTGGTTAGGAGGTTAAGGATAAAGCCTTCCAGGTTAAGGTTGGATAGGAAGGGTTAGGAGGATAGGTTAATTAGGTAGGTGGGGGGGTGGGGGTTTGGGGAGGTTAGGATTAAGGTTATTTAGGAAAAGGTTTCTTAATATTTATTTCTTTTCCTTCACTTTCCCCCAAAATAAAATATTTTCCTATTTAAACCACCTTTTCTTAAA